>NC_056732.1:33525973-33545973 GCF_019279795.1 Protopterus annectens
CACAGTGTATTTTATAATTCTCATTGTAATTTCAAAGAAATATGGTCTCTGTTTTAGGTGGCAACTTTGATGCATTACCAGTGATCGTTAAACATGTAATGTGTTATAAGACACAGAGAAAACATATATATTAATGTTGGTTTCTTTAGAATGGATTACTTTACTATTTAAAAATCATTTGCTCAACATTGTACATTCATTCTAGAACATATGAAAGATGATTGCATTAATTATGTTTTTCCAAATTAACAGAGTTTCTAGGTTATTATCACTTTACAGTCACTAATAGTTCTGGAGTGGGATTTAACTACAAAGCATTGCTCATAGGGGGTGCAGAGAATGAGTTAAAGAGCTGCTGAAATAAATGAAGGAAAATTATTCGCTTTTTAATGACTGATAGTAGTATTCGACATGTTTAAAGTCTAGAAACCTGAAGAACATGGAGTGAAGAAATTAATGCAATTAAGCTTTTAATCCCGCCCTCCAGGCAGCTAGTCTTTTACTATATTTTCATTTAGTTACTACTAGGATAACTGCCTTTGTGGGCCATTTTAAGTCTCTCCAATTACCTAATGTAAGAATCAAACCCTGAACCATTTTGTCAACCTCCCTCCCATTTATATCATGGGCAGGGCTAGCCACCTGTTGGTGAGAACATTGGCTCTAGTTGTTTGTCACTGATGATGTGATACCCCAACCCCTTTTGCAAAGATAAGAAAACTGGGATTATGGCTGGCTGGATGTATTGATGGATATCAGATGCTGTCTATGCCAGCAGTGTTTACATAACAAGAGACTGCACCAGATGAGACAACAGTTAACGTCAGACCATTCATGCTTTCTCAGACTTATGTATACAGGCAGTGCACAGCAGGCCCTTCTACGATAGATGTGCACGTCAGTTATCAAAGAATAGGATTAGGGGCTACAGAAATACCACCCCTTCACCATGTAGTTCTTTGTCCTACGGGTACTTTGGGTCTGCCTTTGAACTTAGTGCTGGTTTGGGATGGTGAACCGGGTTTTCAGGTCAATGCATTTTTTAGATTGTCTGCCAATTGAATTCTTCTTAGAACTGTAATTACTGTTCATCTGCTTGTTTTGTTCATTTTAGTTGTTTGCAGCACTTGAAAAACACTGTCATCGACTAGATTCAGGTTTTGCTGATTCTAGTACTGTTTGTTATCTTTGGAACTTATAAAACAGTTAATCTTTTGACTGGAGAGGCCACCCTGTACTGTAGTGGGAGGAAGGTACAGTTTGAACTGATCTAGCTAGAGTTACAGTTGCAGGGCTCTGTTTAGGGTGTTTTGATTGGATAATTTGAACTTTGGCCGTTTCTGTTTTTCTGCTTTAATAAGCCTCAGTTTGAACCAGTTTGTGCTTGTTTGCTCAAAGCTGCAGTGAGTTAGGCCTTCTGCCCTTGCTCTACGGTTTTCCAAATACCTGCGGAGAGACTACAAAAGAGAAGTGCTTATTTTCAAATGTTTTCTGCACTTTCTGATTTACTAAAGCAATATTTGCTGCATATCTTTTTGCTTGAACTATGCAACTTTATTTTACTGCATGTTTTAGATTGTATTCCAATTGAATTCCTCTTACAACTGTAATTATTGATGTTAAGTTGTCTATCTTGCCTTCATTCTTGCTGGTTTGGTTCGGAGCCGATCTTCGGCTCCGACTCGGCCACCTTCAAAAGCTCAAGAGCTGCTTACTTGCTCGAGGCCCCTCTATATCCCATGATGCCTGGTGCTAGATACCCAGATCTCGTTTGCCGCTTCTGCTGCGAGGTTGTTCTACTGGCTCAGGTCGTATAAGCTTCATTATTATTATTGCATTTTTCTTGTTCATACTGTATTGGTTAGTGTAGAATTAGTCTTTAGTTTTTAGTATTGTAGATAGTTTTCTATCTAGTTAAGCGTACCCTTCCTTAAGAAACTCGTTTAAGTTAGAGAGTTTCCCCTCCCCCTTCTCTCCTTTCCACAGAAAGGTTCTTTCTGTTTAAGTTAGCGGTTAACCTTTCTTTCTATCTCCCTCTAAAAAAAAAAAAAAAAAAAAAAAAAAAAACAATAATAATTTTCTTCTTCTAATTAATCACTGTTAGTGTTTAGTGATAGTTTTTCGATAGTTTTTGTTGTAGTGGTACTCGTAATGGGTTGTGGTAACTGTAGAGTGTTGACTTTTACTGTTGGTTACCTTAACCATCTGTGTGAAAAATTTTCCTTGGTTTTCTCCCTAAGATGTCCAAGGATCCAAAACCATACAGATTCAAGAAGTGTGACTCATACTGTCAGAAGATGTCTCTGACAGATGGTCACACTTCTTATGTTTATTGTCTGGGCGCTGTGCACCTGCAGGACTTTTGCTCGATCTGTCATGCCTTCAGTCTAAGAGTCCTGCAGGAGCTCAAAAATAAATTGATTCTGAGGGGTATGCTTAAACCCCAAGATTCACCGGCAAAGGCTTAACCGGTAAAATCTTCCAGGCCACCTAAACCATCGGCTCCCAGTTCGGAGCTCTTGTTAGGTGAAGCCACACTATCCATTTCGGCTCCGGCTGGAACCGATGTCCCTCCCTCCCAGTCGGCTCCGACATGATCTTCGGAGCCGGCTGAGAGTCGAAAAAGATCCAGGTCTCCTTCTTTGGAGTTGATACGTTCGGCTCCGAAGTTGCCCCTGCTCCAATTGGAGCGTAGTCATCGATCATCCCACTCTTCTCGGTCCTCTAGACTTTCAGACCATGACTTGGAAAGAGTGGTCAGTAGGCTCTTAAAATTGCAGGCCCTAGCCAAAATGTTGTCCAGCCCTCTCATCAGGAGTTGGCTCCATCCACAGCTGTAAATATTCCTCCTCCGACTCTTCCTATGAGCTCGGAGCCGGAGTTTGTTGGGGTTCAAGTCGTGGAACTGTTGGCGCCAATACCCTCTCTTTTGGTTCCGTCGTCGGCTCCGATCCCTTCCATGGTACCTTCCATGGAGGGATATGGGTGCCGAGACTCCCTCGTCGGCTCCGAGGGGGTGAGTGGCATCGGACCCTTGTCCGACCCCGCTCTCCCTCTCGGTGCTTCTGCGCAGGTGAGCTTGGCTCCCACATCTGCCTCAGTGCCATTTCCCACGGTGCAGGGAGGGCTTCTGGTTTCTTCAGAGCCTGAACCTTTTCTGCATCTAGGCAGGGATGCCTTCGAGGTGATGAGGAGTGTACTGGCCCCTGAGTCAGTCCCACAATCGACCCCATCGGCTCCTCCCCTAGGGTGCCTGCGTCAGCCTCTGCCCCTCTTCCAGACCCCAAGCGTGGGGATCCAGCACTCCAGGACACCCCTTTGGGTGTATCCTCCTCTTCCGATGCCTCCCCTGATCTTTCAGAGGAGCCACCTTGCAAGAGAAAATGCATGAGGAAGCATGTTGACTCCCCCAAGTCTGTCACATTGGATACCGACTTAGAGGAGTCGGAAGGGTCCCCAAGATCCCCCTCTGAAGATGTCTCCTTCTCAGACATCCTTGAGATGCTTAGGCAGAGGGGAAACTGGACTACCCTAAGCCCTTCCAAGGATGAGTCGGTATTCCTGGATGCGTTTAGATCCCGACCTTCCACCTCCTGGGTGTCTCTGCCTTTCGACCCACTGATGTCTGTGGTGGCTCAAAAGGTGTGGACGGCTCCAGACACAGTGGAACCGACCCCTAGAAGATCTACCAAGTTCATTACTGCCCCGTAGGACAAACAGTTCTTGACCAAGCGTGTTTCCGTTGATGCCATGGTGGTAGCAGCAGCCACAAAGAAGAAGTTGGCTGAAACTTCATCTGTCCATCCCCCTAACAAGGAGGCCAGGACGATGGACAGATATGGGAAGCGGATGTTCTCTTCAGCGACCTTTTCCATGCGGTCCCTGAATTGCCTGTGCCACTTTACCCATCTTCAGAGGGATCTCCTGAAAGAGCTTGGAGATACCCTCCAAGATCCATCAGCTGAGGGGGCCCAGGCTAAAGCAGCCTCCCAGCTGGCGACTCTTAATTCAGTGGTAAACTCCTCCATGAGGCTCATTTCCTATGCAGCCGATGGTGTGAGTAGAGCCACAGGCACAGGCGTGGCCCTAAGGATGCATGCTTGGATGCGGCTATGTAACTTTGCGGAACCTTTCAGAACATCTTTCACCAACACCCCTTTTGATGGTTCCTCTCTCTTCGGATCACAGGTGAAAGATACCCTTACCATGTGTGAGCAGGAAGGCAAGACGCTGTCTAGAGCTCTTTGAGATCGCACCTCCCCTCACCAGGCTGAACAAGAAGAAGTCATAGGCAGCTGTCTTTCTGGTGCCATGATCATCAGATCACACAGACACTAGTCTTTCAACAGCAAGTGCTGTAGATAGTCATATAATGTTGGTGTGTACTAGTTCCTCCCTGGACTACATGAAGAGAGATCATGGTTGAGCAGCATACTACTGCAAGGATGATCACACAACATAACAGAAAATTTCTTTATATTGGCTTAGTTTCTGGTGTCTTTCTAAGGAGATCCAGTTCTGTCAGTTGGATGACTGATATGCTTTGATGCTTTCAAGTGTTTGCTCGCGAGGTCTGTTCTAAAAGTTCGAGAGCTGCTTACTTGCTCGAGGCCCCTCTATATCCCATGATGCCTGGCGCTAGATACCCAGATCTCGTTTGCCACTTCTGCTGCGAGGTTGTTCTACTGGCTCAGGTCGTATAAGCTTCATTATTATTATTGTATTTTTCTTGTTCATACTGTATTGGTTAGTGTAGAATTAGTCGTTAGTTTTTAGTATTGTAGATAGTTTTCTATCTAGTTAAGCGTACCCTTCCTTAAGAAACTCGTTTAAGTTAGAGAGTTTCCCCTCCCCCCCTTCTTTCCCTTCCACAGAAAGGTTCTTTCCGTTTAAGTTAGTGGTTAACCTTTCTTTCTATCTCCCTCTAAAAAAAAAAAAAAAAAAAAAAAAAAAAAAAATAATAATTTTCTTCTTCTAATTAATCACTGTTAGTGTTTAGTGATAGTTTTTTGATAGTTTTTGTTGTAGTGGTACTTGTAATGGGTTGTGGTAACTGTAGAGTGTTGACTTTTACTGTTGGTTACCTTAACCATCTGTGTGAAAAATTTTCCTTGGTTTTCTCCCTAAGATGTCCAAGGATCCAAAACCATACAGATTCAAGAAGTGTGACTCATACTGTCAGAAGATGTCTCTGACAGATGGTCACACTTCTTATGTTTATTGTCTGGGCGCTGTGCACCTGCAGGAACTTTGCTCGATCTGTCATGCCTTCAGTCTAAGAGTCCTGCAGGAGCTCAAAAATAAATTGATTCTGAGGGGTATGCTTAAACCCCAAGATTCACCGGCAAAGGCTTAACCGGTAAAATCTTCCAGGCCACCTAAACCATCGGCTCCCAGTTCAGAGCTGTTGTTGGGTGAAGCCACACTATCCATTTCGGCTCCGGCTGGAACCGATGTCCCTCCCTCCCAATCGGCTCTGACACGATCTTCGGAGCCGGCTGAGAGTCGAAAAAGATCCAGGTCTCCTTCTTTGGAGTCGATACATTCGGCTCCGAAGTCGCCCCTGCTCCAATTGGAGCGTAGTCATCGATCATCCCACTCTTCTCGGTCCTCTAGACTTTCAGACCATGACTTGGAAAGAGTGGTCAGTAGGCTCTTAAAATTGCAGGCCCTAGCCAAAATGTTGTCCAGCCCTCTCATCAGGAGTTGGCTCCATCCACAGCTGTAGATATTCCTCCTCCGACTCTTCCTATGAGCTCGGAGCCCGAGTTCGTTGGGGTTCGAGTCGTGGAACTGTCGGCGCCAATACCCTCTCTTTTGGTTCCGTCGTCGGCTCCGATCCCTTCCATGGTACCTTCCATGGAGGGATATGGGTGCCGAGACTCCCTTGTCGGCTCCGAGGGGGTGAGAGGCATCGGACCCTTGTCCGACCCCGCTCTCCCTCTCGGTGCTTCTGTGCAGGTGAGCTTGGCTCCCACATCTGCCTCAGAGCCATTTCCCACGGTGCAGGGAGGGCTTCTGGTTTCTTCAGAGCCTGAGCCTTTTCTGCATCCAGGCAGGGATGCCTTCGAGGTGATGAGGAGTGTACTGGCCCCTGAGTCAGTCCCACAATCAACCCCATCGGCTCCTCCCCTAGGGTGCCTGCGTCAGCCTCTGCCCCTCTTCCAGACCCCAAGCGTGGGGATCCAGCACTCCAGGACACCCCTTTGGGTGTATCCTCCTCTTCCGAGGCCTCCTCTGATCTTTCAGACGAGCCACCTTGCAAGAGAAAATGCAAGAGGAAGCATGTTGACTCCCCCAAGTCTGTCACATTGGATACCGACTTAGAGGAGTCGGAAGGGTCCCCAAGATCCCCTCTGAAGATGTCTCCTTCTCAGACATCCTTGAGATGCTTAGGCAGAGGGGAAACTGGACTACCCTAAGCCCTTCCAAGGATGAGTCAGTATTCCTGGATGCGTTTAGATCCCGACCTTCCACCTCCTGGGTGTCTCTGCCTTTCGACCCACTGATGTATGTGGTGGCTCAAAAGGTGTGGATGGCTCCAGACACAGTGGAACCGACCCCTAGAAGATCTGCCAAGTTCATTACTGCCCCGTAGGACAAACAGTTCTTTACCAAGGGTGTCCCCGTTGATGCCATGGTGGTAGCAGCAGCCACAAAGAAGAAGTTGGCTGAAACTTCATCTGTCCATCCCCCTAACAAGGAGGCCAGGACGATGGACAGATATGGGAAGCGGATGTTCTCTTCAGCGACCTTTTCCATGCGGTCCCTGAATTGCCTGTGCCACTTTACCCATCTTCAGAGGGATCTCCTGAAAGAGCTTGGAGATACCCTCCAAGATCCATCAGCTGAGGGGGCCCAGGCTAAAGCAGCCTCCCAGCTGGCGACTCTTAATTCAGTGGTAAACTCCTCCATGAGGCTCATTTCCTATGCAGCCGATGGTGTGAGTAGAGCCACAGGCACAGGCGTGGCCCTAAGGATGCATGCTTGGATGCGGCTATGTAACTTTGCGGAACCTTTCAGAACATCTTTCACCAACACCCCTTTTGATGGTTCCTCTCTCTTCGGATCACAGGTGAAAGATACCCTTACCATGTGTGAGCAGGAAGGCAAGACGCTGTCTGCCGTAGGAGTCCATTTTTCCACTCCTTCCAGACCATATCCTAAGGGTCAGAAGAGTGGAAAGATGTGGTTCCAGAAATCCCAGGGAGCTGTGCTGGACACATGTGGTGAGTTTCCCTCCAGGGGCAAAGGAGGGAACAATAACAGATGCCGCCCTCGTGGCAGAGGGGGTCCACAAAGCCAGGGCAGCAGAGAATCTTTCTCTGACAAGCCCTTCCTGCATCCCTGAAGGGTTGCCCGGCTGCTCACCTCTGGAGGCAGTCAGGGGAAGATTATCACTGTACCCAAGAGCCTGGCAAGACATAACACAAGACAAATGGGTACAGTCCGTCATATCCGGAGGCTACATAATTCCCTTTGTTCGCACCCCCTTAAGGTCAAACACGTCCTTTCCAGATGTTCCACCCAATCCAAGGGACCAAGCAGTGCAAGAAGTCTCAAAACTGCTAAGAAAAAGGGCCATCCAGCAAGTCCCAGCAGACCAACAAGGATCCGGAATTTACTCAAGGTTCTTTTTGGTACCAAAAAAGACAGGGGACTGAATCATAGCACCAAAAACACACAATACACATAACGATGCAAACACAAGTGTCTCACCATCAAAGCCCCTAAGGCAACGCACATCTACTCCAAATATGTTAGTCATAGGAGACTCTATAGTGAGATACGCAGACACCCCCCTCCCCCCTCACCAGGCTGAACAAGAAGAAAGTCATAGGCAGCTGTCTTTCTGGTGCCATGATACATCAGATCACACAGACACTCAAGTCTTTCAACAGCAAGTGCTGTTATGATTAGGTCATAGTAAATGTTGGTGTGAATTACTTGAGACGTGCCTCCCTGGACTACATGAAGAGAGAGACATGGTTGAGCAGCATACTACTGTCACTGTTGACTTTAATAGTTGGCTTAGTTTCTGGTGTCTTTCTAAGGAGATCCAGTTCTGTCAGTGTGGGATGACATGATCGATAGACCTTGATGCTTTGCCAGAGATGGTCTTCATCTCTCACCCCTGAGATTTTGACTACTGACAAAGGCTCTTGCCATCTCCATATTGCCTTTTTTAGGCAATGTCTCAAGGACAGAATTCTCAATGTAAAAATTTCATCAAAAACAACCTCAAGGTTATGCTGTTAAACGCTACGAGTCTTAGCATGAAACTGCACTGACTGGAAGCATTCCTTACCTTGGAAGATGTAGACATCTGTGCAGTCACAGAGACCTGATTCAAGACTGTGGAGAGCACCCCAGCCATACCTGGTTACACCACCTACCACACACGTTCAGATCACAAATGGAAGGTGTGAAAACTAAAGAATGCAGTGTATCAATATTTCTTAAAGATAAATAATCTCCCAGATTTGTTAAACAGAATGATTCCCTGAAAACACTTCAGGTGCAACTAACTGTTGGTAGGACACCTGTTCAAGTCAATGCCAGATACAGGACCCCCTCCATGAATGAAGATACCCACTCTGCCTACTGGGATCTACTGGAATCCATCAAGATACATCTGAACACCATGGTTCTGGGTGATTTTAATTTCCCATCCATTTACTGGGTAAATTACTCATGCTCAAACTCACTTCCCAAACGTTTCTTGAATTAATTAACTCCAGCGTTCTAGACCAGCTGTAGGACACGTCAGCTAGGGGCATCAGCATCTTGGTTCTGGTGCTTACCAATATGGGGGACCACTGTAGCACCCCCACTGTGAAGTCTTCCATTGTCAGATATGACCACAAATCAGTCTCATTCAAAGTAACTATCACATCAGACCCCCCCCCCCCAGCAGTAACTAACAGTAACTAAACTAAAAAACTTCTCTAGATTATATCCTTCTAAGGGATGGTATAAATAGTTTCACTGCATCTCCCCCCTCAGATGTAACTGGCAACTATACTGAATCCTGCATCAATGTTTTTTACCGACGCCTGTATAACTGCATTGATGTGGCCATAACTGACAGGACCAAAACAAGGACTTCAAGGAAGAGCAAACCAGCCTGGTGGACAACTGCCATTAACAGGCTTTACAGTAACAGGAAGAAATTGTTGTCCAAAAGTAAGAGGGAGTGTGCCCTAAACTGGAAACACTTCCTCCTCAGCTTAAACAAGCAAATAAGACTTCTTGTGGAGTCCTCCAAAGCAAACTATGAATCCAAATTAGCATCCTCAACTAAGGACGGTCATAAGGCATTCTTTAGTTACATCTGTAGCCTAAAAGACCCAGATGTATGCAAAACTTGTAGTTAATAAAGCCTGTGAACATAGCAAACCTGTTATCCAACAGCTCCTGTGAAATCTTTATACCCCTGTCCCCACCACACATGCCACATGACATTCCCTCACCTGTCCCCCACCTTGTATCTCTGTAGAGCAGGACATATACACCCTCTCTTAGGCCAAAAACACAGCATCTGTGGGACCTGATAAAATCTCAGGCTGTGTCCTACATTGGCTCCAACAAGAATTAGCAACACCATTGGATACTCTTTTCAGTCATAGTCTAAGCATCGAGTTCATACCAGCTGAATGGAAAATGACTACTGTTATTCCCTTGCACAAGGGTGGTGCTTCCACTGATGCTGGGAACTATAGACTTGTTAGCCTGACTAGCCTTATCTGCAAGGCCATGGAGTGAATCATCATGGACCTTATCAACAAAGATATAGGTCATCTCCAAACACTTGACCCTACTCAGCTTGGATTTGTCAAAGGATGATCATGCCTGTTAAACCTGGTGGATTTCTTCGAGACAGTCACCAGTGCCTGGATGAGGGGAAAACTGCATACAGCCTACCTGGACTTGACCAAGGCTTTTGACACTATTCTACACTCGGGCATTATTGACAAACTCACCCAGCTAGGTATCAGCCCTTGTATCATTAGGTGGGTTACTAACTGGCTCACCCATAGAATCCATACACTCAAAATAAGGGAATACATCTCCAACAGCAGACCCGCAACCAGTGATGTTACACAAGGATCAGTTCTGGGACCACTACTGTTTGGAATTTATTTCCCTGAAGTACACGCAAAAATGAAAGTTCTGTGGCTGACAAGGTTTGCAGATGACTACAGACTGGGAGTGGTCATAGAATCCCCAAACGATGTCAACATCCTACAAGAAGGTGTCAGGCAAACAAATGATTGGTGTCAAAGTCATGGTCTTAAACTCAGTAAAAACACATGTATTATCATCCCTTTCAGTAAGAACAATGTTCCTGCTAACTGCCACATCATTAGAAACATCCTAAGCATGCACTCAGTGGTGAGAGACCTGGGTACACAGGTTGACAGCAACTTTGCCTTTGATCCCCATTTCTCCACAGTGGTAAGAAGGGCATTCTATATTGCTCATCTCATAAATAAGGGCATTACCTCCAGAAAAAAAGAAGACACAACCTCCTTGTAATTTTCCCTCAGCAGGCCAATAACTGAGTACAATGCCCCTTTTGCTCTGTACCTTTCCAAGCACCTGCAGCAATTGGAGAGACCACATAAGTTCCTCACAAGGAGAATTCAAGTTATTCAGCATCTATCCTATGTGTATCTGCTGAAATCACTGTCACTTTACTCCATTTCTTACAGACTACTTAGAGACAATCTGTGCCTTGCATATAAGGCAATCTTTGACTCTGCTTTATTGGAAATGTTGCATATCCGTAAGTCCAATGGCTCATGGGTTACTCGCTCTAAAAACCTTAACCTGGTATGTGACATTAATAGAACCTGCTGAAAGGACAGGTTTGTCTGCCAGAGGTTACCACACCTGTGGAACACACTCCCAATTCATGTCTAGCAGAGCACCTCTTCGGACCTCTTCAAGTGCAACCTGTATGATTGGATGGGTACCTGTAAATTCACACTGGGGATTCCACCTGTGTCTCTCTTGGACAGGGGGAGTAGGTGCTGATCATGGAAATATGGGGAGAACTTGGTTAGGCTTGTAAGGGCCCTAGGGCAATTAGCCTAGTAACTTCCAATGATCCTATGATCCCAGCAAAGCAGGAGAAAAACATGTATGTGCTTTGGTAAGGATAGAACTAAAGCAACCTCTATAGCTGCTATAATGATCACCTCGTCTGTGCTTCTTTCTGTCGTGGCTTAAGCCTCCCCTCCATGTGTCCCACTAATAGTGTGCACACATGACCGTCATTGTCTGATTACCCAGTCCCATGGTACAATACCAAGAAAAGAAAGTAGCTTAATAAACAGCACCACTCTACCTATATGCATATATCCCTGAGGGACCTCTTTCTGTATGTTCCTGTGGCAACCTACATCAATTCTCAACAAGCAGTCCCAGGACTCTCAAAGAGGTATGCAGTACAGCTCTATAATTTGTGTCATTCCTGTGTTTGTAGATAATCAGACCATAAAAAAGTAACAGTATTTGTCTGATACCTTCTTACAGACTCAAGTGTGCACAACTAGTTGGAACCCTCCCCTCTAGTATTAGTAGATATTGCCATTACTTTTACTAACTTTAAGGCATAATGTGAGTTGTTTTGCCCCACTTTAATTAAACTGACATACATTCTTGTCTGTATCCCCTATTCTTGGCATCACCTCGATCTTCTCTAATTACTCTAAGTTAACTTGATTGAGTTGTTCATGAGTTGCAGCCACATTTGATGTCATTCAGCCTTCGCTATGCTCGGGCTTCACTCCACTCCCCTACCTTACCCCTAATTCCCACACACCACCACATACACTAAACGTATAATTCTGTTGGCTCCAACTCTATCTCACTCCTTCCAATCCCCACTGCAGTCCAATCTTTCTGTTAAATACCATACTTACACATACCTGACTTCCATTCCAAAAGCCACAAGCCTTTTGTGCTCTGCTATCTGTCACTCCACTTAACTGTACTCTGTGCCTTAGAACGTTTGCATTGCCCACATCTCTTTATCTTCCTCTATCCCCAGTTCCTCGCTCTTGCTAACACTAATCATGTTTTATTCATGCCTCTCACTGTTCTTCCTTCTCCTTTTCTAGCCTAACATCCCCACCAACAGCACTAAAAATATAGCTCAACTAAATTCTCCACTCAATCTTTCTTTCACTAGCTTCTGTCTAATATCCCTAATCTCTATACCTACCGTCTTCTGTCGCTACCCCAAAATATAACTATTCCACCTAAAATTAATAAGTGTACATGTATCTTCTAAAACACCTAGGCTAATTAAACATTCTTTCACTATCATACATCTGTGTGGGGACATTCACCCCAAACCAGCTCCCAACCACAATACACAGGCAAAAAATGTAGTGTTTATCACTTTTAATCACAGGAGCATATGCAATAAAATCACAGACTTTTATGCTTGCTTAAGGCAATTTAGCCCCAACATCCTGGCCACAACTGAGACCTGGCTAAAACGTGAAATAAAAGATACAGAATTCTACCCCTGGTTATAAAATGAGAGTAGATGGAGCACATAAAAAGGCTGGTGGAATTGCCCTACTCTTCCCAAACACATTAACAGTTACCTCCTTTTCTAACATTATCCCTAAATTTGGTACATCAGACATTTTATCATTTTCCTAAAACTTAATTCATCCAAGAGCATATGCATTGCAGTTATATGCATCTCCAAAGACAAAACATTCCCTTTCCTGAAAATATTCTCTTTTGGATACCTGAAACAGCACAAAATGAAACTATTACCCAAGATGATGTCATCATTGACTAGCAGGCCGTAACTTCACATCACTCAACTAACAATATAAACCTCTGTGATTTTACTTAATTAATAAATACCCCAAGCAGATATAGCAAAAATAATAGCCAACAATCCATCTTGGACTGGATATTGGTTTCTTCCCCATCTAATTTAACATCCTCAGGTACACTTCCCAAGTCCCTGTGTTACCACCTACCATAGGACTATCACTCAACATATAAAGCAACACAAGTACAAATGTATACACAGCATATGAAAATTCAACAGATAATTGTTGCAGTTGTATACTTAGTATAATGCTTAAGGTGTTTACCTCACAGACAGAAGGTATTGGGTTTGATCCTCCCCAAGGGAAAGTAGCTAGGCTTAAAATGGCCTACAAAGGTAGCTAGCCTACCATTTAGTGGGTGGGTTTGCATAATGGTTAAGGTGTTTACCACACAGACACAAAGCCCATGATTTGAGTCTCACTTTCTATGAACAACGTTGCTTCTTTAGAGTGGGAGGTTGGCATAACGGTTAAAGTATTTACCTTACAGACACAAGGTTCAGGGTTTAATTCTCATGTGGGATAATTGCCTAGGCTTACAATGGCCCATAATTACACTTAGCCTAGTACTAATCCATGGACCTATGAATTAATCATTGATTCTCTTAAAGCTATAGACTGGCCCCGCCTGAAAAGACTCCTCCTTAATGAGGTAGTTGAATATTTCAGCAGAACTTTCACAAGTATTCTTAAAGCATTAGCCCCAGAGCATACAAAGAGAATAAAAATTAACCATGCCCTATGGCCCATCAAATCAAACAAAATCCTAATGAAGGATACAAAGCGTGGACAGGTTGACTAAAGAATAAAATGGCATAAGTTTACAGGTACAACTACGCAATCAAACCAAAAGACAAATCTCCCATAATAAAATAAACCATGCTGTTCTCACATTCAATATAGCCAAAAGAACAACCTAAAGAAATTCTGGTCTTCTGTATCATTACTCCTCAACCTATGAAATAAAAATTATCCCAACCCATACACAGATATACCAGCTCTTCAAACAGCCATCAGATTCAATACATACTTCAAAGAATCCACAGCCAACTTAACCACAAATCCAACTAACCCAACTCAACTAACTACTTCTATTAATCCCCCCAACACTAACCCATACACATCCCCCAACGCAGTCATATAACTACTCCCCCTCTAATGCCATAACACCCAAACATGCCAACTTTACCTTCAGCCCACCCCCATATCTCTAATACAAAAACTAAAATCTTACCCAACCTCAGCTGACAACTTCCCACCAGAACATTTAAAGCTAGATGCAGAGGCCAAAGCATATACTACTAGCATTTTGATTAACAGTTCCATAGCAAAATTATATGTCCCTAACTTATGGAAAATGTCACATATTATCCCTTTACATAAGGGAGGTAACTCCACTGACATCACAATTTTTTGTCCCATTGCAGTCTTGTCCCCCTTCTCTAAGATTCTAGAACAGTGGGTGCATCAACAATGTGTCCACCATATTACACATAATAATCTTCTCACCCACACCCACAGCACCTTTACAGCCTTACTATATTTTATGGACACTGCCAACAAAGCCGCCAACTCTGGCAAAACTAGTAGCGGCAGGATTTCTGGATTTGTGAAAAGCCGCTGATGTGGTCTCTCATTCCAAAGTCCTTTAACAGCTTTCCAATATTGATCTGTCATCCCTCTCAGTTTACTGGTTTTATAGCTACCTTATAGACAGACAGTAGGCAGTAAAATGGTAAGGGTCCATCTCTCCCTACCACATCACCTGGCTCCATCTCTCCATACCACATCACCTGACTTCATCTCTCCCTACCACATCACCTGGCTCCATCTCTCCATACCACATCACCTGGCTCCATCTCTCCATACCACATCACCTGGCTCCATCTCTCCACACCACATCACCTGGCTCCATCTCTCCACACCACATCACCTGGCTCCATCTCTCCATATCACATCACCTGGCTCCATCTCTCCACACCATATCACCTGACTCCATCTCTCCATATCACATCACCTGGCTCCATCTCTCCATATCTCATCACCTGGCTGCATCTCTCCATATCACATCACCTGGCTCCTTCTCTCCATACCACATCACCTGGCTGCATCTCTCCATATCACATCACCTGGCTGCATCTCTCCATACCATATCACTTGGCTGCATCTCTCCATATCACATCACCTGGCTGCATCTCTCCATACCACATCACCTGGCTGCTTCTCTCCATACCACATCACCTGGCTGCATCTCTCCATATCACATCACCTGGCTCCATCTCTCCATATCACATCACCTGGCTGCATCTCTCCATATCACATCACCTGGCTCCTTCTCTCCATACCACATCACCTGGCTGCATCTCTCCATATCACATCACCTGGCTGCATCTCTCCATACCATATCACCTGGCTGCATCTCTCCATATCACATCACCTGGCTCCATCTCTCCACGCCACATCACCTGGCTCCATCTCTCCATATCACATCACCTGGCTGCATCTCTCCATATCACATCACCTGGCTCCTTCTCTCCATACCAAATCACCTGGCTCCATCTCTCCATATAACATCACCTGGCTCCTTCTCTCCATACCACATCACCTGGCTACATCTCTCCATATCACATCACCTGGCTCCTTCTCTCCATACCACATCACCTGGCTGCATCTCTCCATATCACATCACCTGGCTCCATCTCTCCATATCACATCACCTGGCTGCATCTCTCCATATCACATCACCTGGCTCCTTCTCTCCATACCACATCACCTGGCTGCATCTCTCCATATCACATCACCTGGCTCCTTCTCTCCATACCACATCACCTGGCTGCATCTCTCCATATCACATCATCTGGCTCCATCTCTCCGTATCACATCACCTGGCTCCTTCTCTCCCTACCACATCACCTGGCTCCTTCTCTCCATACCACATCACCTGGCTCCATCTCTCCATATCACATCACCTGGCTCTTTCTCTCCATACCACATCACCTGGCTGCATCTCTCCATACCATATCACCTGACTCCATCTCTCCCTACCACATCACCTGGCTCCATCTCTCCATACCACATCACCTGGCTCCTTCTCTCCATATCACATCACCTGGCTCCTTCTCTCCATACCACATCACCTGGCTGCATCTCTCCATACCATATCACCTGACTCCATCTCTCCCTACCACATCACCTGGCTCCATCTCTCCATACCACATCACCTGGCTCCTTCTCTCCATATCACATCACCTGACTCCTTCTCTCCCTACCACATCACCTGGCTCCATCTCTCCATACCACATCACCTGGCTCCTTCTCTCCATATCACATCACCTGGCTCCTTCTCTCCATACCACATCACCTGGCTGCATCTCTCCATACCATATCACCTGACTCCATCTCTCTCTACCACATCACCTGGCTCCATCTCTCCATACCACATCACCTGGCTCCTTCTCTCCATATCACATCACCTGACTCCTTCTCTCCATACCACATCACCTGGCTCCAAATGTCCATACCACATCACCTGGCTCCTTCTCTCCATACCACATCACCTGACTCCTTCTCTCCATACCATATCACCTGGCTCCATCTCTCCACACCACATCACCTGGCTCCATCTCTCCATATCACATCACCTCTACAGGTGTGCCACAATGATTCATCCTTGACCCACTGCTAATTAATGTCCTTATTAAAAAAGTTACATACATCCTATTCTGAAGGCATACTAATTCAATATGCAGATGACGCCACTGCAATCTATATTTCTAACACATTAACAAACTTACAAGAAATAGCACAACAAGCTTTCACATGCATTGAAACCAGGCTCTCCAAGCTCAACTCCTACTGGACCCTCCCCCCATAAAAAAACAAGCTCCTTTTTATCCACAGACCTCACAGCTCTAACACTGAGTAAATGCAGACAGTTACTGATCACCAAAGCCACATACAGGCTGCTCACGGGTATTTAACAGTGCATTTCTGAATGTTGTGTGCATCTGCTCATGTTCAGCGTGCACCAAGCAATGGAAAAATGATGCACAATAGAGCAGATCTATACTCCATTCATTTGACTTGAAAACTGAGCACAGGGAGTAGTCATGGCCCCTCCCATCCCTACAGGAAGTAGTCACGGCCCCTTCCATCCCTACAGGGACTAGTAATCGGCTCTCCTATCCCTACAACAAACCACTGAAGGTATTGGGTAGAATGCAAAAATGTGGTCTGAGTAGCAGTGTAACCCTGTGTGCTGCATTTCCACATGATGCACAAGGGATCTATAAGGGGGTATTATGAAAGTCATGCTACAAATATTGTAGCAGAGGGTTTGTTATGAAAATTATGGTACAATGTAATGTGGAATGGTTTTCCAGGCTAAAATGCTAAGTACGCATTCAGATCCACCAGTAACGACAGGGAAGTATCTATATTTGTCTGATGGTTAACAGAGAGGATTAACATCTCAAGCTATACATAACCTGCTCCATTTTGTTCATAGCTGGATTCCCTCACCTTCCACTTGTCTACTGTGTGACTGAGCAAGTCAATAAGCAATGAAGTGCTCTGGGACAATTGGAAAATTGGACTAGACTTCTTAGAGGGCTCCTGGACTGCATTCTTAGTAATGAACTGTGAACTATGGACACTACATATTCAAGACGTACAAGGTAGTCAGGGAAAACTGGTTACTAATAAAGATGGTGTGTAAAGTAGTGTGACATCATGTGACTTGCATCACAGCCACATAACAGATGTTCCTTGGGGTTTATGCATCATATCAAACACAATATAAAGCAATACTGCGAACCCTGCACCTGGACAGTGTATATTTTAAATATATCAAAATCATCATGAAGGAAATTGTAAACAAAGATTATCCTTAGTAAAACACAGACACACACACACACACACACACACACACACACACACACACACACACACACACACACACACACACACACACACACACACACACACACAAACATACACACCCGCACACCTATGCATGGGCACACATGTACATGCTCACATACACAGACACACTCATGCTTGGTCACACTCACTCATATGCATGCCACACACACACACACACACACATACACACACACACACACACACACACACACACACACACACACACACACACACACACACACACACCTGTGCATAGGCACATGTACATGCTCACATGCACAGACACACTCATGCTTGGTCACACTCACTCATATGCATGCCACACACACACACACACACACACACACACACACACACACACACACACACACACACACCTGTGCATGGGCACACATGTACATGCTCACATGCACAGACACACTCATGCTTGGTCACACTCACTCATATGCGTGCCACACACACACACACACACACACACACACACACACACACACACATACATACACACACACACACACACACACACACACACACCTGTGCATGTACATGCTCACATACACACACACTCATGCTTGGTCACACTCACTCATATGCATGCCACACACACACACACACACACACACACACACACACACACACACACACACACACACACACACACACACACACACACACACACACACACACACACCTGTGCATGGGCACACATGTACATGCTCACATGCACAGACACACTCATGCTTGGTCACACTCACTCATATGCGTGCCACACACACACACACACACACACACACGCACACCATTGCATTACCTTTTCTTTCTTTGTTCTCTATAAATGGAGCTCAGGCTGTTTGTTTTAGAGACATGAAGTGATAAACAGAAGGGGTACAATAAGGAATAACACGGCAGATAGCAAAGTGTGCTGTTCCATTCGTCCCACGTTGTCTACCCACTTCAGTGCTGGGAAAACAGGTGATCTCGTAGGACATTTTGAGATGATTTTGTACTTTGTTAAGATGTACAGTTATGTAGAAAGGGGGAGGCTGAATCAGACACATATGAATGTAAATTGGACAAACTGCAATATACTAACAAAGGTATAGCTATACATACTCACATGTACTCAAACGAGAACATATTTTACAGAATCTGTTAGAAACATTATGACTTCCTGAGGCTAGAACATGACTGTCTAGACCAGTGCTTGTACTATAGACCTGTGTACAGCTTGCATAAAAGCTTGCTCATTAAATAAAAATGTGTTTATAGCTGATGGTGACAAAAGCTGAAGATCATGCATACATTTATTAATTGTGTACTGGGTAGCAGTTGGAGAAATATATTGTAAAAATGCAGTTGTTTAGGCAAGATAGTATGAAGCTTAAAGTACAATGCATGATTTTCTGGCTATGTTTCTGTATGCTAAGGTCACTTGGTCACTAAATGTTCTGTGTTTCTGTATGCTAAGGCCGCAAGGTCATTAAATATTAGTGTCACAATACCATTGAGTCTTTATTTTCTTCCAAAGAAGAGGATTTCATTTTACTGGTGTTTTAGAACTTATTTATAAGATTACAGAATATACTTTTAAAATGCCTGGGGTATACTTTAGACTGACTGCAACGCATCATTTCGGAGCTGATTCTCATAAAGTTTGCAGCATTTCATTGTAAGCTTCTCAAAAAGAAATGAACACTATTCAGATAATCAGAACACAGCAGTGTAATAGTAAACTGAAACGTCTTAGTACATAGCTCATGCATCCCACATAAATTAAATAAAATAACTTATAGGTGTAAGTATGCATTTTCACACGGTAACAACAATTAGTAGTTGGGTGAAGTTAAACCATGTACATAAAATAATGACTAGTAGGATTTTTGTCAAGGTGTGTGGATTCAGGTAAGTCACATATCTTCAAGATAATAGCTGTCCATGCTTTTTTACCAGAACCACAACCCTTGTATTTAGGTTGATAATCTTTTCCGTTTCCTTATACAGGTGCAGGTGTCGGGTGTTGAACCACATGCAATAAGCTAGTTATTAATATTAAACTGTCATTCTTATGTTCTGTCCTCACCTAGCCTTCTGGATTTGGTAGTATATTTACTGGCAGAAGCCTCTTGAGTGGGTTTTATGTCTGGGTAAGAATCTCTTTACTTAAGACCTGAACTGAGTTTGTAGGATACCAGTGATAAATACTAGCTGACA
>NC_056732.1:33550973-33555973 GCF_019279795.1 Protopterus annectens
GATCCATGAATTGAAAGTTACAGTTCATTAGCCTGACATCAAAAATTAGTCTACAATATTAAAATCTAAAAAGCTAATTTACAGATACATGTGTCACTTATGCAATAGCTACAGTAAAGATGTTTAATTGTGGTGTTTGGTGTTAAGAAAAAAAATTAATTATAGTGTTCATCAACTCTGTAATTGTTACTTCTCTGCAGAATGCAAACTGAGCCTTTCACTATTTGTGCACAAGTCTGTAGGATGCATCCCTAAGGTACAGTACAGCACAGGTTACCAGCAGTATGACAAAGCCCGATGAATGTCAGTCTTTAAACCAGTTTAGAGGAACTCTTAAACTATTAACTTACTACTGGTGATGATTTTTTTTTATTCCCGTAAATGATAGTAGTAATCGGCAGGGAGTCAGTACTACCATATAAACACATTTAAATTCATTAAGTGTGATTGCAGACATTTAATTACTTGAACATTGCTTATCAAGCTCTGCTACCGTGGTTGAACAAACTGCTCATTTAGAACTCTCTGGATCTGTTGAACCACAGTGAGATGGGATTGTGGACAGGTTTTGCAGATCAAGGCATTAAATGAAAGACATGCTTGTTCTAAACACCTGATAAATTGGTTCTATTATTTGTCTACTGACCTACAGGGAGGGAATGGTGATAGTCGATTCCCAGTACAACAAGCTCAGTAAATAAACGTTAACTATCAAGTTACCTTTTGAAATCATGTACTTTTAAAGCACAGTATAAGTAAGGGAGGAAAAAACAGTTTAAGTGAATACCCAAAACAGAAATGCATTAGATAGACTACATAGCTAGCTAAGTAGAGAAACAAACAGATGTATTGAGAGACAGTTAGACAGAAATATAGATGGAAAGATAGATGGATAGGTAGAAAGATAGATAGATAGATAGATAGATAGATAGATAGATAGATAGATAGATAGATAGATAGATAGATACAGATGACACAAATAAACAGAAAACAAAACAAGTAAAAATAGAAATTAAAATCACTTAGGTTTATTTCAAACTAAATTTTTATTACTACAATGCAAATCTTCATAATGGAATGTATCTAACCACAACAACAAGCCTTGCGTGTGTAGCAAATGGTTACCAAAGCAGCAGATGAATATAGTGCAAAAAGGTACGCATATTGTATTTTTTCCAATGGCTAGTTTTGTACCCATTCTTAGAACTTTGAAGGGTTGAGATATAATGAGTCTGGGAATATAAAAGCAAACTTTTTATACTGAGGCTTTCCCCCAGTATAACGACAAAGAGGTGATAATGTCTTGTGTATTTAAAACAGGAAGTCATATACTACACAAATCATCTAAATAATTTATTACTGAATACCGTTATAATATTTTGTATTTCACATGCAAGGACAGTGCAGGTTAGAGCTACCCTTTTTAAAATAATACTGAAAGCATGCATTTCGTTATCATAAAGGAAATCCTTCTAAAGTACATACATCAGCATGGATGAAAGAAGTACTTAATTAATTTCTTTTTCATCCCAATGTAAGCATATATACTTTAAAATGCCAACTGGTCTCTTGGGTCCCAACTCTACAAGCTTCTCAAAGAGCACTCCTGTCCTTCCTTTGCCTCCAGCCTCTTCAGACAGCCCCGAGTTATAATCTAAGAAGCCTTAACCACTCTGGTCCACTTCTTCATTGTCCCAGAACCAGATTTTATTACACTGTCCATGTATTCTCCATCCTAGGCCACAAACTCTGGGAATCCCTCCTCCTAATCTTACCCATCATTTCATGCTCAGCTTAAAGATCATGTTAAGTCTGAGCCAGTTTGCAAAAGCTTTGCCTTCTGGACACATCACCTAATCACCCAGGAATGCATCAAATACCCCCCCCTCCACTGACACATCACCTAATCCCCCACTGATGAATCAACTACCCCCCAACTAGTACTTCACCTACCCCCCCCCGACACATCACCTAATCCCCTCCACTGACACATCATGTCAAGTCTGAGCCAGTTTGCAAACGCTTTCCCTTCTGGACACATCACCTAATCACCCAGGGATGCATCAACTACCCCCACTGACACATCACCTAATCCCCCACTGATGAATCAACTATCCCCCAACTGGTACTTCACCTACTCCCCCCCAGTGACACATCACCTAATCCCCGCCACTGACACATCACCTACCCCCCCAGTGACACATCACCTAATCCCCCACTGACACCTCACCTAATCCCCCACTGACACATCATCTACCCCCTCGCTGACACATCACTTAATCCCCCACTGACACATCACCTACCCCATAGCGACACATCACTGACACATCACCCACCCCATCACACTGACACATCACCTACCCCCACACTGACACATCACCTAACCCCCCACTGACACATCACCTACCCCCCACTGACACATCACCTACCCTCCACTGACACATCATCTACCACCACTGACTCCTCACCTAATCCCCCTCTGACACATCATCTACCCCCCTCTGACACATCTCCTACCCCTCCACTGAGATATCATCTACCCGCACATTGACACATCACCTAACCCCCACTGACACATCACCTACCCCCACTGACACATCATCTACCCCACTGACTCCTCACCTAATCCCCTCTGACACATCATCTACCCCTCTGACACATCTCCTACCCCTCCACTGAGTTATCACCTACCTCCACATTGACACATCACCTAACCCCCCACTGACACATCACCTACCCCCCACTGACACATCACCTACCCCCACTGACTCCACACCTAATCCCCCTCTGACACATCTCCTACCCGTCCACTGAAACATCACCTACCCCCACATTGACACATCACCTAACCCCCAATGACACATCATCTATCCCCACTGACTCCTCACCTAACCCCCTCTGACACATCATCTACCCCATCGCTGACATGTCACCTGTTCCCTCCACTGACACATCACCTACCCCTAGTGACACACTACTGACACATCACCCACCCCTCACACTGACACATCGCCAACCCCCCACTGACACATCTCCTACCCATCCACTGACACATCACCTAACCCCCCACTGACACATCATCTACCCCCCCCACTGACTCCTCACCTAACTCTCCTCTGACACATCATCTACCCCTCTGACACATCTCCTACCCCTCCACTGACACATCAACTAACCCCCCACTGCCACATCACCTACCGCCCATTGCCACATCACCTAACCCCTCACTGACTCCTCACCTAACCCTCACTGACTCCTCACCTAACCCCCCACTGACACATCACCTACCCCCACACTGACACATCACCTAACCCCACACTGACACATCACCTAACCCCCCACTGACACATCACCTAACCCCCTCCGACACATCACCTAATCCCCTCCACTGACACATCATGCCAAGTCTGAGCCAGTTTGCAAATGCTTTCCCTTCTGGACACATCACCTAATCACCCAGGGATGCATCAACTACCCCCCCACTGACACATCACCTAATCCCCCACTGATGAATCAACTATCCCCCAACTGGTACTTCACCTACTCCCCCCCAGTGACACATCACCTAATCCCCGCCACTGACACATCACCTACCCCCCCAGTGACACATCACCTAACCCCCCACTGACACCTCACCTAATCCCCAATGACACATCATCTACCCCCCTCGCTGACACATCACTTAATCCCCACTGACACATCACCTACCCCATAGTGACACATCACTGACACATCACCCACACCATCACACTGACACATCACCTACCCCCACACTGACACATCACCTAAACCCCACTGACACATCACCTACCCCCACTGACACATCACCTACCCTCCACTGACACATCTTCTACCCCACTGACTCCTCACCAAATCCCCTCTGACACACCATCTACCCCCCTCTGACACATCTCCTACCCCTCCACTGAGATATCATCTACCCCCACATTGACACATCACCTAACCCCCCACTGACACATCACCTACCCCGCACTGACACATCATCTACCCCGACTGACTCCTCACCTAATCCTCCTCTGACACATCATCTACCCCCTCTGACACATCTCCTACCCCTCCACTCAGTTATCACCCACCCCACATTGACACATCACCTAACCCCCACTGACACATCACCTACCCCCACTGACACATCATCTACCCCCACTGACTCCACACCTAATCCCCTCTGACACATCATCTACCCCCCTCTGACACATCTCCTACCCCTCCACTGAGACATCACCTACCCCCACATTGACACATCACCTAACCCCCAATGACACATCATCTATCCCCCACTGACTCCTCACCTAACCCCTCTGACACATCATCTACCCCGCTGACATGTCACCTGTTCCCTCCACTGACACATCACCTACCCCCTACTGACACACTACTGACACATCACCCACCCCTCACACTGACACATCACCAACCCCCACTGACACATCTCCTACCCATCCACTGACACATCACCTAACCCCCACTGACACATCATCTACCCCCCACTGACTCCTCACCTAACTCTCCTCTGACACATCATCTACCCCCCTCTGACACATCTCCTACCCCTCCACTGACACATCAACTAACCCCCCACTGACACATCACCTACCGCCTATTGACACATCACCTAACCCCTCACTGACACATCATCTACCCCTCACTGACTCCTCACCTAACCCCCCACTGACACATCACCTACCCCCACACTGACACATCACCTACCCCCACACTGACACATCACCTAACCCCCCACTGACACATCACCTAACCCCCACTGACACATCACTTAACCCCCACTGACACATCACCTAACTCTCGCATTGACACATCACCTGACACATCACCTAACACCCCACTGACATATCACCTAACCTCCCACTTGACACATCACCTAACCTCCCACTGACACATCACCTAACCCCCCACTGACACATCACCTACCCCCTCACACTGACACATCACCAGTTAGGCATGTTTGCCTTCCTCGCATT
>NC_056732.1:33558473-33675973 GCF_019279795.1 Protopterus annectens
TGTTACTGGCTTTGATGCATTTTTAAAGACCTGATGTTCTGTAGTCCTGTCTCGCCTTCATTCTTACATATGGGTTCCGAGTCGATCCTCGGCTCTGACTCGGCCGATTACGAAGCTGGAAGTCTCTAAGTTGGCTCGTGGCAAGGTAGGTATCCCATAATGCATTAGTAACAATCCCCGGATCTCGTTTGCCACTCTACGAGTTCAGAAGCGTTCTCTTTCTTGTCCATGGCTAAGTTGGAATATTGTTTTCTTCAGACATTTAATAGTGCTCTTTTTTACTGAAAAGTTAGTTTAGTATTAATAGCTTGCTGTTGTTAATTTGTGAGTAGTTAGTGTGTTTGTGAAGTTTTATTGCAAATTGTTCTTGCTAATTGTTGGCCGTCACTTCCACAGGCCTTTCCTCAGTGGTATCCCTTTGTTTTCTGTTCTACTAGTTATTGTTAATCTTTCTCTATCTTGCCTACCTCTCTGTTCAGGGCTAGGCCCGTTTAAGTTAGAGGACCTTGTCCTCTCTTTATATTGCCTGTCTACAATTATAGTCTGTTGTTGTTGTTGATAGTTATGTCTAAAGAAACTAAAGACCATAAACCTTTGGGTTTTAAGAAATGCTTAAAATATTCACAAAAAATGTCCCTGACTGACGGGCATAGTATTTGTGTTTATTTTTTGGGAGCCATACATCTACAGGAATCATGTACTTTCTTCCATTCTTTTAGTTCCTGAGTTCTCCAGGAAAGGAAGAACAAACTGATTTTAAAATGGCTCCTTTAGCCTTCCTTTGAGGAGGATTTAGCTAGTTCTTCCTCTTCTCACTCCAGGTCTCCCTTTTCAAAAAAAGAGAAGGTTAAGTCAGTGAAAAGACAGTCTCTTACACCGACTCAAAAGTCAGAACCTCCAGAGAAAGTTGCCAAAGTTGACAAACCTTCTACCTCTTCGGCTCCTCTGCCTTCAGAGCCGGTTGAGGTTATCGATATAGACCTTCCAGTTTCAGCTCCAAGTTTTTCAGAGCCTATAGCTGAAACTATATGTTGGAGCCAGTCAAGAGACTTACTGCCAGTATCTCCGACACTTCCAATTTTGCAGAGATCTCGATCCCCTACCTTGTCTTCCAGATCCTCCAGGAGTCATTTTGAGGAGGATGTTGAGAAGGTGGTGCTTAGACTTTTGAAGTTGTTGGCGCTAGCAAATTTGTTGTCGTCTAAGGCCTTATTAACTGCTTCTGTTCCTCCGCCAAGCCATTCCAGCATTTCGGAGCCAGATCTATCGGTGCCGTTTGTTATCGAACCATCGGTTCCAACACCCCAAGTGGCTTTCTTGGAGCCGTGTTCTGCTCTGACACCTTTGGTGCCATCCTTGGTGTCTAGGAGTCGAAGCTTACCAGTCAGCCCCAAAGGGGACGCTCAGACCCGAACTTCTTCAGTTACAAGCCTACCTCTCGGTGCGTCGGCTTGGCTGAGCTCAGATCCTACATCTATCTCGGAGCTGGGGGCTACTTCTGCTTCTTTGGAACCGGTGGTGTCCTCGGAGCTGGGGGGATCTGCCTTTGAGATGATGAGGAGTGTGCTGTCCAGATCTTCAACTCTACACAAGGGTACTGATGTTCTTCCCCCTCAAGCTCCGACCTCTGTCTCAGCACAATCTCTCTCTCTTGACAGCAGAGACATGCAGCCTCAGGAGCCCCCCTTGGGTGGCCCCCAGTCTTCCAAGACCTCCACAGAATACCCTTCTGAGGAGCCTCATCGGAAGAAAATTTGAAAGAGGAAGCATGTAGACTCCTCCGATGAGTCCATCACCTCTGACACTGACCTCGAGGAGTCAGAAGCGTCCTGTAGGTCGTCCTCTGATGATATCTCCTTTGTAGATATCCTAGAGATCCTGAAACAAAGAGGCAGATGGCTGGCCCACTGTCACACCTTCTGATGAGGAGTCAGTGTACCTGAAGGCTTTTGGGTCTCAACCTTCAGCCTCTTGGGTGTCTCCACCTTTCAGTGAGCTGTTAGATTTTCTGAGTCGAAAGGTGTGGGAAACTCCTGACACCATAGAACCAGTCCCTAGAAGGCCGAACAATTTCCTTTCAGCCCATAAGGAAAAAGAGACGTTCATCATGTTTCACTGTTGCAGTCATTACTCTTGGGTTATCCTGCTGGCAGGCTACCCGCAGTTGGCCTGAATTCCAAAGTCTTGGTCCGGCATCGGTTGCTGTCGCCCCTTCCCTGACGTCAGTGCACCAGGGGTATAAATGATGCAGCCGACGCCATTTTCTTCGGTCTTTCTTGCTGTGCTGTGCCCGAAGCAAAAGCAGTTCGCAAGTGCCAGTCGGCTGACTCCTGAGATTTTCATGTTCGAATTTCAGATCCAAAGTCTTCATTTAAAGCTAAGTACCCCATTGGGGAAACTTTTTTCTTGCTCCAGACCGATGTCAGAAAAAGTTAATAATTGTATTTCTTGTGGGAAGCAAATACCTCATAAGGACTTCCATTCTTATTGTATCCTTGCCTAGGCCCTGATCACGACGTCACTAATTGTAGGTTTTGTGCTAGATTTAACCAATTCACTATTAAGCATCGGCACGATTTTGCATTTCACTACTTTGGCCGAAGATTTAATTACACAGTGTCGTCGGATAGCCATCCGACTACTGCAATTCACAAAAAACGCAAGGAAAAGGACAGGCATCCGAGGTCCAAAACTGACGACGAGGCTTCTTCTAAGCAAGTCGCTGGTTCGCCGGTTCTCAGTGAGGCGCTTTCGCAGCCCCTGATGCCCACTATCTCAGAGCCACAGGCCACTTCCGACTCCCACGTGGAGCTGACTACACCACAGGAAACTGAAGGTATCGGACACTCGGAAAATATTCCTTCAGATGGGTCTGGAGCCGCTGAGCAGGCATCGGCTTCTGAGGGTGTTTTTAGGCCAACACAGTTATATGTAAAACCGACTTCAGCTTCAAAGGCAAAGACTAAAGCTCCATTAAAGACAAAGAAACAAGTACAGCAATCCCATGGACAGGCCTCCATGCCTAAAAAACAGATGCTCAAAATGGCCGAAGACCTAATTACTTTGATCAGGGGGTCCCATCCCCCTCCTGATAAGAGGCCTAGGCAAGAGACAGAATATGAATCTTCAGATCAGGTTTCCATTTCCTCTGATTCCTCTTCTGAACATGAATACTCTCTTCCTCCCTATGAGGATTCTGATGCTGAAGAATCTATCCCTTCAAACTCTCCTCCTGAGGATTATTCTTTCGGGGAAACCCTGCAGAACATGAGGGAGCACTTCCACTGGGAGAGCCACGACTACTCAGAATCTAAGAAAAGGCCTAGAGACTTCCTTTTACTTCCTCAGCACAGGCCCCTTGCTATTCCTCCTGTTTTAGACATTGTACATGATGTATTTTCAGAGTCCAGACTGTCTCCAGACTCTTTACCTCCAGCACCTGTGAAACCAGACAGATATTACAGGGTTCCAGATTCCCATAAATTTCTTTATAAAAACCCTGCTGCTGACCCAGAAACTATCTCTCAGGGTCCCAAAGGGGGTCAAGGCTTCCACTACAAAAAACCCTATCCCCTCAGACAGGGATTCAAGGGCACTGAACAGACGGGGGAAAAAGATTTATACTTCTGCTACCTTGGCTGTAAGAGCTTTAAATTGTCAGTTTCATATGCCTAAACATCAGCAATATCTTATGTCACTGCTTAAACAGAAAATGTTGACAAATTCAGAATGTGCAGAAAACAAAGAAATGCAGGATTTATTGCATGCAGCTGAACAAGTGGGAAAGCATACTTTGCAATGTGGTTTTCACTCCCTGGAGGCCTCCTGCATGGCCGCTGTTACGGGTACTGTCATTAGGAGGCATGCTTGGTTAAAGGAACAGAATCTACCTGATCATGTTAAAGCAAAATTATTAGATGCTCCACTACAGCATGATACTTTGTTTGGTGTTAAAGCAGAAGAGGTGTTGAAGAAAATGGAGGACAAAGCAAAATCTATGCAGACAGTTAAGGATGTCTTACAGGTACAGCCACCCAGATTTAGCAGGAACTGGCCTTCAAAGAATTGCTCCTTTGCAATGTCAGACAGGCCACAATGAGGCAGATACAGATGCCCCAGAGGCAAATCCCAGCCCCAAGGCTCATACAGGTCTAAACAATGGGGTGCTTCTACCTCCAAAGCGGAGAAGACAAATCTTAGCCATACAGGAGACAGTCCCAATGACTTTCCTATGCCAGCACCAAGCACTTATCTTTTGGCAGCCCACTTAGGGGGAAAACTAGCACTTTTTCACAAAATTGGCACATGATCACCCAGGACAAATGGGTCTTGAATATAGCGTCACAGGGCTACAGGTTCCATTTTCACACCCTGCCAAGGTCAAATGGTATGCCAGACCTGCCACACAATCAATGAGCAGAGGCACAAAAACAAGTTTCATCTCTCAAGGACATGAGGGCATTTCAGCGAGTGCTGCAGTAAGAGCAGGGACAAGGATTTTACTCAAGACTTTTCTTGGTACCCAGAAAGAACAAAGCCTGGACACCAACACTCGACCTGTCTACTCTAAACACATTTCTGGACATTCCAAAATTCAAAATGTTGACTCTACAACAACTTCTGCCCATGTTGGGCAAGAAGGCTTGGCTTGTAATATTGGACCTAAAACAGGCATACCTGCATGTCCCAATCAGACAATCTTGCAGAAGATACCTCAGATTCATAGCTGGCTCAATGCACTACCAATTCTCTGCACTGCCCTTTGGCTTATCTACTGCGCCCAGGGTCTTCACAAAATGCCTGGCACCAGTAATTGCATTTTGCAGACAAAGAGGAATTCAAGTATATCCTTACTTGGATGACTGCCTTATTCAAGCAGAGAACAAGGACATTCTACTAAAGCATCTGGTGTTTGTAAAAAGATTACTAATTTGTCTAGGGTACACAGTAAACAAAAAGAAATCCAAACTAGTACCCTCTCAAGAGATAATATTCCTGGGTGCAATCTTAAATACAACTGCCCAGATGGCTTATCTAATGCCAGACAAACAAAGGCAACTGACTTCTTACTTCAAAATGTTGGCAACAAAGACCCAGTTATCTGCAAGAAAAATTCTGCAGGCTTTGGATTTCATGGCATCCTGCATTCTGCTAATTCCATATGCAAGACTGCATATGAGGAAACTACAATGGTATCTAAAAAGTGTTTGGACTCAACATTGCCACAGCCTGAAAACATTAATTACCCTCATTCCCTGCCTGCAACAGGAGTTTCGATGGTGGGCACAGGCCTGTCACCACAACAAGGGACAGCCATTCACTTTAGCCACAGCCAGGCAGACATTAACAACAGATCCATCAGACTATGCCTGGGGGGCACACATGGCAGGAAAATGTATTCAGGGCACATGGTCCACAAGCCAAATGCATCTTCATATCAATCAAAAAGAGATGCTAGCTGTTCAAAATGCCCTGACAGCCTTCAAGGATCTGCTTCATCCAGGACAACTGCTGATAAAGATGGACAATACTACGGTCATGTGGTACATAAACAAGCAGGGAGGCACACATTCCTATCCCCTCTGCAGACTAGCCATGACTTTATGGGACACAGCATTGACTTACCAAGTACACCTGCAAGCACAATTCCTGCCAGGAAGGATAAATACTCTGGCAGACGAACTAAGCAGAAACCTCACGGATCCCCACAAGTGGAAAGTGGATCCACAAGTCTTCAGTATGATAACAAAGAAATGGGGATGCCAAGACATAGATCTATTTGCCTCCCCTCACAACTGCCAACTACAGAGATTCTGCACAAGGACTTATCACAAGCAAGCATGGAAAGTGGATGCTCTATCATTCAGCTGGAAAACCCTAACAGTATATGCCTTTCCTCCTCTGCCTCTCCTCCCCAAGGTACTCCTAAAGTTCAGACAAGAGAAGCCAAAAATTATTCTGATTGCCCCAGACTGGCCCCGCCAGCACTGGTACCCAATCCTAAAGAGCTTGTCTCAAGGCCCAGCCTGGACATTACCTCTAATTCCTCACTTACTGACCCAACGAAACAATCAGATCCTGCACAGCCAACTCAGGACCCTAAATCTGGCAGCATGGCGGATAATGCAGCCATTCATAACACACCTCTCTCTAAAGCAGTGAAGGGTGCTATTTTGGAGGCCAGGAGGCCCAGTACTAGAAAATCTTATGCAGAAAAATGGAAGAGATTCTGTGCTTGGAACCAGGCACAAGGAAGTGACACGTTTGTACCAAATATTCCTCAGATTTTACAGTACCTAACTGAGATGCTGGACAAAGGCCTGTCCTTTTCATCAATTAAAATCCATGCCTCTACCATTTCAGCTCATTACAATACGGAACCACCTATTTTTTCTCATACATTGCTAAGGCAGTACCTCAGAGGGGCCAAAAACATAAGACCTCCAAGGAGAGCAACAATACCTGCATGGGACCTCAATTATGTTTTGGAAAAACTTACACTGTCTCCTTTTGAGGCAGCCAATACAGCTGAGATAAAGTACTTATCATGGAAAACAGCTCTGCTCCTAGCAGTAACCTCTACAAGATGAGTCTCAGAGTTACAGGCACTCATAGCTGTGGAACCTTTTATCATTTTTCATACAGACAGGGTTTCTCTAAGGACAAACCCGACATTTTTGCCTAAGGTATTGTCCAGCGTGGCCCTTAACCAAACCATTCATTTGCCTACTTTTTATCCAAACCAACAGAATAAGGGTAAGAGACTCCTGCACTCTTTGGACATATACAAACAGCTACGCTTCTACTTGGACAGAACTAAAGCTTTCAGAAAGACTGAGCAACTCTTAGTGGCATATGCTGCAGGATCACAAGGAAAGGCTATCTCAAAGCAGACTATTTCAAAATGGATAGGCCACTGCATTCATTTCTGCTATTCACAACATGGCAAATCAGTGCCTAAGGACATTAGACCACATTCAACCAGAGCAGCAGCCACATCAGCAGCCTTCCTCAGAGGAGTACCAACCAAAGACATTTTAGAGGCTGCAACTTGGAGTTCAGTGCACACTTTGACAAGGCACTAACACTTGCCTCCCTACTCTAAATCCAGAGCAGGCTTTGTCACTGCAGTTCTGCAGGGCCTTATAGCCTCTCCTAACCCTATTTAGACCCAGCCACCCAACCTCAGCTTTGGGATTCAACCCAAGAGTAATGACTGCAACAGTGAAACACGATGAACATAGTACAGTTGTGTACCTACCATAAATGTAGATGTTGGAGTGTACTCACTGTTGCAGTCCAGGTTACCCACCCACCATTCCACTTTTCTTTGCTGGGACTTATCTGTACTTCTCTATTCTATACAACCTATGTGGTGTATTTGCTTGTAGATGAAGGAAATGATTACCTTAGTGCATGCATGTTTATTGGCATTATTTTAGCCTACCCTTTTGGGGGCACCTGATATCTGGGGCAAGAAAAACTGAAGAAAATGGTGTCAGCTGCATCATTTATACCCCTGACACACTGACGTCAGGGTAGAGGTGACAGCAACCAACGCTGGACCAAGACTTTGGAATTCAGGCTGACTGCGGGTAGCCTGCCAGCAGGGTAACCCAAGAGTAATGACTGCAACAGTGAATACACTCGAACATCTACATTTATGGTAGGTACACAACTGTACTTTTCTGACCCAAGGTGTGCCTGTAGATGCCATGGTGGTGGCAGCAGCCACAAAGAAGTAACTAGCAGAGACTTCCTCATCTGTCCACCCACTGAACAAAGAGTCTCAAATGATGGACAGATATGGGAAGCGTATTTTTTCTTCAGCGGCTTTTACACTCATATCACTGAATTACCTCACCCATTTTACTAGGATTCAAGAGATCTTCTAAAAGAGCTGGGAGACACTCTCCAAGGTATTTTAACTGAAGGAGTTCCTGAGAAGGCTACTGCTCCATTGTCCACCTTAAACTCTATTGTTAACTCCTCCATGAGGCTGATATCTTACGCAGCAGATGGCGCGAGCAGGGCAGCGGGTTCAGGAGTTGCCCTTAAGAGACACTCCTGGATGTGATGGTGTAACTTTCCAGAGCCCTTCAAATCCACATTTACCAATGCCCCCTTTGACGGTTCCTCTCTGTTTGGACCAAAGGTAAAAGACACACTCACCAGATGCGAGCAGGAAGGGAAGACTCTCTCTGCCATGGGAGTACGTTTTTCCCTCCCTTCTAGACCATACCCTAAAGATCAAAAAGGGGGAAAAATGTGGTTCAAGAAATCTCAGAGATTTCTCCCAGACACACAAGGTGATTCCTGCTCCAGAGGCAGAGGAGGAGGAAATAGTGGTAGACATCGCCCTAGAGGCGAGGGGGTCCGCAAAACCAGGGTAACCACGATTCTTTTTGTGGATGTCCCTATCAGCGCTCCTGAAGTGAGGCTCGGCTGTGCTTCTCTGGAGCTAGTCAGGAGTCGCTTTTCTTTGTACTCAGAAGCCTGGCATGACATCACACAAGACAAGTGGGTACAAAGAATAATTTCCAGAGGATACTCCATATCCTTCTCTTTTCCACCTCATCTAACCAAGAGAATCCGAGATGTCGACCCAATCACATGGATCAAGCAACTATAGAAGTCCAAAAGTTGCTTCAAAAGAGAGTTATCCAAACCGCCCCCGCAGACCAGATAGGATTCGGAACTTACACCAGATTCTTTTTAGTGCCAAAACAAACAGGGGACTGAAGGCCCATCTTGGATCTCAGCAAGTTAAATAAATCAGTGAAGAAGTCCAAGTTCCAAATGGTAACACTGCAGTCTATACTCCATCTGTTAGGGAAAGACAATTGGATGTGCTCCATAGATCTCCAAGATGGGTACTACCACATAAAAATAAACAGAGCATCAAGGAGTCATTTACACTTCCGGCTAGGAGCCAGTCATTACCAATTTTGTGCTCTGCCCTTTGGTCTCACCACAGCCCCAGGGTGTTCACCAAATGCACGGCGGTAGTAACGGCTCAATTGAGATATCTTGGATTCCACGTGTTTCTGTACCTGGATGACTGGCTCCTGACTGCCACCACCAGGCACCTACTTCTACAAGCCAGGGATTCAACCATCCAAGTCTGTACTCAGCTAGGCATCACTATAAATTTGGAAAAGTCTGTCTTGTCACTCTCTCAATATGTGACTTTTATAGGCACAGAAATAGACACAGTCGCAATGATAGCTCGCCTTCTTTCAGACAGAGTGCAAAACCTAAGACAACAAATATACAGCTTGCTTCTCTAACACAAGGTCAAAGCAAGGACAGTGCTCAAACTTCTGGGAACCATGGCCTCTACTATAACTCTAGTTCCATTAGCCAGACTATATATGAGAATTCTAAAATGGCTACTGTTTTTCCAGTGGTCTCTTCAGCAACTGCCTCTGTCTCATCCCATTTTGATGATGGAATCTTGTAAAAAGGACCTTCATTGGTGGATCCAGTCCAATCAACTAACGATAGGGAGACCATTCATTCCTCGCCAACCGTTGCTACTGTGACCACGGATGCCTCCCATATTGGGGAGGGGCATTATCTAGGAAGGACAGTCCAGGGCACATGGCAAGAACACGAGGCTCACTTGCATATCAGTGTTCCAGAGATGAGAGCAGTGCTACTAGCGTTGCAAGTGCTTCAAGACTTTCTTCCTGTTGGGACAATAACAATCCAATCAGACAATATGTCAGTGATATGGTATATAAACAAACAAGGGGGAACCAGATCCTACCCCCTATGTCAAGAGGCTCTACGTGTTTGGCAGTGGGTGATATTTTCCCAACACTTTCTAATTGCAACGTATATCCCAGGGAAAACCAGTGTGATAGCCGACAAGCTCAGTAGGGCAATCTTGATGCCTCACAAGTGGTCTCTGAATCAAAAAGTTGCTGAATAGATTTTCTGCAAATGGGGACAGCCTTGCTGCTATCTGTTTACCACCCCAATAAACACCAAATGCAGTAGCTACTTCACCCTTACCCCCCCCCCCCACCCGGAGGAGACACCGAGAGATACACTTGTCCACAATTGGCCCTCAGGACTTCTTTATGTTTTCCCTCCCTTTCCACTGATATCAAAAGTTATACAGAAAGCAAAAACTTTGGGAAGCAGAATGATTCTCATCACTCCTTACTGGCCTCTTCAGATTTGCTTCCCCTTTCTCGAGCCTCACCTTCTGGACGATCCATGGACTCTGGAACCAGTACCAGACCTTCTGACACATATATCAGGCATGTTCCATCCCTGTCTCCACACCCTCAACTTGACAGCGTGGCTGCTCCACTTCCATCCCTAGTCAGGCTTCATGATTTCTCCCCTGCGGTTACACATATCCTGACGTCAGCTCATAAACCTTCTACAAGAAAATTGTACGCTAGCACATGGAAAAGATTTTCTCTTTGGGCACAAGCTGGGAACATAGATCCATACACAACCTCCATTCCCCTAGTATTAGAATATCTAACCCAAATTTTCATCAGGGGTCAGCTGCTGCAATCATAGTTCATTTAGCAGCTAATATCTTCAATTTTCATTTGGGACAACATGAACATAATCTTATGGATCACAGATTGTGTAAATCATTTTTAAAAGGCACTACCTTACTAAGACCTCCTTTTCAAGAACCCATATCTCCCTGAGATGTAAATTTTGTTCTTTCAAAACTTACCTCTCCGCCTTTTGAACCTTTGCATTCATGTGTTTTAAAGTTCCTTTCATGGAAGACCATTTTTCTGGTAGCCATTACGTCCACCAGAAGAGTGTCAGAGCTGCAAGCACTCTCAGTCAAACCTCCTTACTTGATATTTCATAGATACAGAGTTTCCCTTTGCACTAACCCTTCCTTCGTCCCCAAGATTTGTTCACAGTCAAATATTAATCAAACTATTGAACTGCCAGTCTTTTTTCCAAATCATACAAACAAAACTGAATATAAGTTTCATCAACTTGATGTACACAGACAGTTAAGGTTCTATCTAGATAGAACCAAAGAGTTTAGGAGATCAGCCCAATTATTTATATCTTTTTCAGAGATGAGAAAAGGAATGCCAGTCTCCAAGATAACATTATCAAACTGGATTTCAAATTGCATATTTTTTATTTACTCTTCTAATGGCAAAGAACTCCCATTTAAAATTAATGTTCATTCCACCAGATCTATATCCACATCTGCTGCTTTTCAAACCAGAATTCCAATGGACAGTATATGTGCAGCAGCAACTTGGGCTACCACTCATACCTTTATTACTCATTACAAATTGGACTTGGCCTCCAGGGGTAGAGCCTCCTTTGGTTCCACGGTTCTTAGGAGTATATACCCATGAGCCACCCGAGAAAAAGGTGCCAGGGATGCTGGCCCATATGTAAGAATGAAGGCGAGATAGGACTACAGAACATAAAGAAGTTATGTACTCACCATAACGTTCCATGTTTGTAGTCCATGTCGCCCTTCATTCTTACGAAACCACCCTACACTCATGCAAGTATCCTTGGAGGATCTGGAGACAAGGTAATATCTTATCTTCCTTAGGGTAACCACCCACCTACACTCATGCAAGTATCCTTGGAGGATCTGGAAGCAAGGTAATATCTTATCTTCCTTTGGGTAACCACCCACCTACACTCATTCAAGTATCCTTGGAGAATCTGGAGACAAGGTAATATCTTATCTTCCTTTGGGTTGGAGACCTTTCATCTTTGTTTTTCCTTGTGGAAATACCTTTCTATCACTGTTATAGACAGCAGCAAACAAGATCTGGGGATTGTTACTAGTGCATTATGGGATACCTACCTTGCCATAAGCCAACTTAGAGACTTCAAGCTTTGTAATCGGCTGAGTCGGAGCTGAGGATCGGCTCCAAACCCATATGTAAGAATGAAGGGCGAGATGCACTTCAAACATGGAATGTTATGATGAGTACATAACTTCTTTTTTCCCATTGAATATTACTGAGGTAGTGTGGAGAAACAGTTCTGTTTATTAAGAGACTTTATTTTTAACTTTCTGTTGTATTTTAAATTTACATAAAGAAAGAAAATAAAAGACAAAATTCAACCGTCAAATAAAAACAATTAAACTATATACAAAATCCATAACAAATAGTGATTTTAAACAACATTAATGTTTTTTCTAATAAATCTTTACTTTTTGCCAAGGTAATTTGTTTTATGAGTGGCAATCACGGTTCAGTTATGTATAGTTTGTAACTTTTTGTCGCGTAAAGTTTTTCTAGATAAAGAAAATCTGAAAAAGATGATGTTTTTACTTTTCCAGTTCACTTTAAGTACCTTCCTGGCAGTAGCCAGGACAGACCTTAACAGAAGCACTTGAGTTCTAGGAATAAGATCTGGAATTGGAACATTATATAAAATTAAAGAATCCATAATATTACATTTGTCTGACTGTAAGCCTTTAGTAAACTTTTTAAATGCTTCCCAAAGTGGAACAACCATTTGACGTTCCAAAATCATGTGTTTTATTAACAGACATTTTCATATCTGTCATGATGGGTTAAAATGGGGAGGTTTGTAACTATCTTTGTACACTTATTTCTATATTTTGTTGTGTCCTTCTGGTTGGGATCTCTATCTCCATGCCAGGAGACTTCTGTTTTATTCTGCTGTTGTACATAAGCAGCCTTACATGAACTCAGAAACATACGTGCTGCTCCAGCCTTAATGATAGTTCCCAGGGCCTGCAGTTGTCTGAGTTATTATTATACGCTCAAAGTTCCACAAGCATGAGCCTTACAAGATCCAAATGGGAATACTGAAAACTGCGAAGCTTGAACAGTATGAATGGTCATTGTGCAGGAACATGGCACAGTGGGGGATTGGGGGATTGTTCTCTTGTCCACTGTAGTACAATCTCTGAGTGTGTATATGTAATTGGAAAGGGGTGTGAGGGTGCAGGAGGCTTGCTCACCTGCAAAAAAGCAGGTGTTGTGTTTGCATTTTGTTGGTCAAGTTTTTGTGTTTTCCTAATTTCTTGCTCGATCTTGTAAGGTTCACACTTGTGGGACTTCAAGCTTATGTGGTGACCTAATGGTTAAGGTGTTTGCCTTGCACAACACAAGGTACAGGGTTTGAATCTCATAGGGGATAATTAGCTAGGCTTAAAATGGCTTGCAAGGGCAGGTAGCCTAGTACTAATCTATGAACCTATAAACCTATGATAGGGACCCAGTAATCCACCTGTGCATATGATACTGATATGTACCCATAGCTAAAGGAAAAGGTTTATAAAGTGAAATCTGTGGACAATGATATCAGAGATAGCATAAAGAAAGCAATAACAAATGTTATCAGAACCGTGAACTGTGTCTAATCAGGGCAAAATATGAAAACACGGTTTGTATTTCCTGTGCAACAGCAACATGTATGTGAACATCAGCTACAGGTACAATCTTACATTAGCGATGCACAAGGAAGTGCTTTGGGGTCAGAAATTTATACATATTGTTCTCTTACCAGTAACAGCTACACTTATTCCATGTGGATACATGTATGGCAGTTGGAGCAGGGGATTAAGGCTATGAGCTGTAGATACTGCGATACAGGGTTTGAGTCTGTCAGCCCTCCTTTGCCTACTGCGTGACCTTGAGCAAGTCAGTTAATTAGACATTGTTCTTGGATCAGCCCAGAAAAGGGACTATCCCTCCCAATGTGGCTTACCTAGTTAACAAAGGTGTATAATAACTACTGTCATAATAAGTAGTACCTGGTTAACAAATGGGTATTATTACTCCTGTCATAATAACTAGCACCTGGTTAACAAATGGGTATTATCACTATTGTCATAATACGTAGTACCTGGTTACCAAATGGGTATTATTACTCCTGTCATAATAAATAGTACCTGGTTAACACATGGGTATTATTACTACTGTCATAATAAGTAGTGCCTGGTTAACAAATGGGTATTATTACTACTGTCATAATAAGTACCTAGTTAACAAGTGGGTATTATTACTACTGTCATAAGTAGTACCTGGTTAACAAATGGGTATTATTACTCCTGTCATAGTAAATATCTGGTTAACAAATGGGTATTATTACTACTGTCATAATAAGTAGTACCTGGTTAACAAATGGGTATTATTACTCCTGTCATAATAAGTACCTGGTTAACGAATGGGTATTATTACTACTGTCATAATAAGTAGTACCTGGTTAACAAATGGGTATTATTACTCCTGTCATAATAAGTACCTGGTTAGCTAATGAGTATTATTACTCTTGTCATAATAAGTACCTGGTTAACAAGTGGGTATTATCACTCCTGTCATAATAAGTACCTGGTTAACAAATGGGCATTATTACTCCTGTCATAGTAAGTACCTGGTTAAGAAATGGGTATTATTACTCCTGTCATAATAAGTACCTGTTTAACAAATGGTATTATTATTATTACTATCATAATAAGTAGTACCTCATTAACAAATGGGTATTATTACTCCTGTCATAATAAGTACCTGGTTAACAAATGGGTATTATTACTACTGTCATAATAAGTAATACCCGTTTAACAAATGGGGATTATTACAACTATCATAATAAGTATCACCTGGTTAACAAATAGGTATTATTACTCCTGTCATAATAAGTAGCACCTGGTTAACAAATGGGTATTATTACTGCTGTCATAATAAGTAGTACCTGGTTAACAAATGGGTATTATTACTACTGCTGTCATAATAAGTAGTACCTGGTTAACAAATGAGTATTATTACTACTGTCATAATAAGTAGTACCTGTTTAACAAATGGGTATTATTACTCATGTCATAATAAGTAGCACCTGGTTAACAAATGGGTATTATTACTCCTGTCATAATAAGTACCTGTTTAACAAATGGATATCATTACTACTGTCATAATAAGTAGTATCTGTTTAACAAATGAGTATTATTACTAATGTCATAATGAGTGGTTTGTCCAGGGAAAGGGGTGTGTATGGTGCTATGCATCAGCCACTACCCCTGCAAACACAAATAATTACAAGCATGACTATCTTGGCCACTGAAACATTGTAGTGGATGAGCAGAAATAGCATGTGGACATCACAGAAATCCTTAAAGCATATAATTAACCTGTTTCTGCTGGGTATAGTGGCACATGTGCTGTCAACACAGACTGAGTTAGCTCAGTACAGGGCTTCTTCAGGGGTCCTTTGTGCTGTGAGTTCTTCCTGCCAATGAAGATGTGCCTGCATATGTCAGCCATTGGGCCAGCTAAGTATTCCATCTAGTGTCACGTGATACAATGATCACACTGGTGCACATGTCAGCCATTGGGCCAGCTAAGTATTCCATCTAGTGTCACATGATACAATGATCACACTGGTGCATATGTCAGCCATTGGACCAGCTAAGTATTCCATCTACTGTCACATGATACAATGATCACACTGGTGCATATGTCAGCCATTGGGCCAGCTAAGTATTCCATCTAGTGTCACATAATACAATGATCACACTCGTGCATATGTCAGCCATTGAGCCAGCTAAGTATTCCATCTAGTGTCACATGATACAATGATCACACTGGTGCATATGTCAGCCATTGGGCCAGCTAAGTATTCCATATACTGTCACATGATACAATGATCACACTGGTGCATATGTCAGCCATTGGGCCAGCTAAGTATTCCGTCTAGTGTCACATGATACAATGATCACACTGGTGCATATGTCAGCCATTGGGCCAGCTAAGTATTCCATCTACTGTCACATGATACAATGATCACACTGGTGCATATGTCAGCCATTGGGCCAGCTAAGTATTCCATCTAGTGTCACATGATACAATGATCACACTGGTGCATATGTCAGCCATTGGGCCAGCTAAGTATTCCATCTAGTGTCACATGATACAATGATCACACTGGTGCATATGTCAGCCATTGGGCCAGCTAAGTATTCCATCTACTTTCACATGATACAATGATCACACTGGTGCATATGTCAGCCATTGGGCCAGCTAAGTATTCCATCTACTGTCACATGATACAATGATCACACTGGTCATCTTCTAAATGTTCATGCTTGCAATCCTGAAGGTAGCCTAGATACTAATATGTGGCACTGTAGTGCTCTTATCCAAGTCTTTGAAAATGGTAGCGCCCCCAGTGATGCTTAGCACCTTCTTGAACCATGGATGTTCAGCTCAGACACTACAGTAGATGACAGATAAACATGCCTGTCACAGGCCATAATATTACTGAACACAGGTTCTTAAGTCTTGCTGCCCAGATGATTTCAAAGGAACCTTGCATTATATACAAGCTAAGGTATGCCAGATCTTCACTCTCTGTTTTATACTGGACAACCAGAGACCTACAACATTCTTGTACCCCCACCTCTAGGACAATGATCCTGCATGACTCCCGTGAGCAAGGGGATGACAGAGCTGCTCAAAAAAAGCAGATTAAAACTGTCTGAAACAGATATACAGTGTATTCATTCAGTGGGTGTTTGGATGGTATGTATACCTTTTTTGTAATTTTATCATAGACCTATATAATAAAGTGCACAACTGTAGCATTTGTTAAGCTTTTAAAACATTACATATAAAATACTGTGAAGGCTTAGACATTTTGTTGTTTATGAGGCAGCAGTGGGTAAATACATACCACAGTCTAATAACAGGCATGAAACATAGGAATGTACACAGTTGCTCCCCCCGTGCCCTCCCATGCACTCTGTGATGTCCTTCAAGGATACATGTAGTACTTACAAATGTTGTCCTGTTGTTCAGCAGCAGCCTTGAGTCGGCTCTGATGTTTACATAACCTGTACCACACCACATTCACATCCCATGGGCCTCCTTCTCTGACCTGGTAAGGGATGTGGTTGCCATCCATCATACAGTCTGGAAGAGATGCCATTACCTGCAAGTCTAAACAGTGTATGAGGCAGACTACATACAGATGGTGGTTTGCTACACACATGCGGTAAGGGTATCTGGGACATGCTGCCTGGTATGGATCTTAAGGATGGACACTATGATGTACCACTAGCAAGCATTTTATTTGTACTGCCCTGATTACTGTAATACTAGGGTTTTTTTCTGGGACTCCCAGCCCCTGATAATAAACATTTGCAGCAGTTTGCACCAAATTTTCAGCGTATTGGTCTTGTAAACATTTTATTGATACTGTATGAGTTTCATTGACCCTCATTTGAGCCAGGTCCATTTTTAAGCTTCTGAATCGGACTTATGATGCCCTTATTCTCAGAAGGGATTGCTCATGCCAAATGCACCCTCAATCTTCCAAAGATGTGTTGCTAGAAATTTCTAGAGTGGGAATCAAGATGCCTGAAAGACATTATTTTTCTTTATTAACTCCAGTTTTGTGGAAGCTACAAACTTTTCTGATTCACCTGAGCAATTCCAAAGCCTCCCTCAAGGAGTCACTGAAGTATTTTATATTATGGGATTCCTTAAGCCTCAGCAGCATAAGCTTAAATAAAGAAAATGACCCGACAACTCATGTGATCATGTTTGATAATATGAAATTGCTGTTTTATGAACAGTTCCTTGCACTGCCACTTTTTTATTATGTAATTAGACCTGTTTCAATAATCGTTTGTTTAACTTCATTCTTTTGTAAGTTATTTGAACTAAAATATTATATTTGATTTATTTTATTTAAGGTTAGAAAACTAGACTAAAAAATCTTTTTTAAGCTCAACCCTCTTACAAAGTGAGAAAGTGAAACAACATTAAGGCAATATGCATGCAGAAATGCAGCAAGATAATACAGCAACAGGAAATAAATAATACACAATGCTTTAAGCAGCGTACCATAATTAGTTTCATATACAACAACGGGAAATAAATAATACACAATGCTTTAAGCAGCATACCATAATTAGTTTCATATACAACAACAGGAAATAAATAATACACAATGCTTTAAGCAGCGTACCATAATTAGTTTCATATACAACGGGAAATAAATAATACACAATGCTTTAAGCAGCGTACCATAATTAGTTTCATATACAACAACAGGAAATAAATAATACACAATGCTTTAAGCAGCGTACCATAATTAGTTTCATATACAACAACGGGAAATAAATAATACACAATGCTTTAAGCAGCATACCATAATTAGTTTCATATACAACAACAGGAAATAAATAATACACAATGCTTTAAGCAGCGTACCATAATTAGTTTCATATACAACAACAGGAAATAAATAATACACAATGCTTTAAGCAGCGTACCATAATTAGTTTCATATACAACAACGGGAAATAAATAATACACAATGCTTTAAGCAGCATACCATAATTAGTTTCATATACAACAACAGGAAATAAATAATACACAATGCTTTAAGCAGCGTACCATAATTAGTTTCATATACAACAACAGGAAATAAATAATACACAATGCTTTAAGCAGCGTACCATAATTAGTTTCATATACAACAACGGGAAATAAATAATACACAATGCTTTAAGCAGCGTACCATAATTAGTTTCATATACAACAACGGGAAATAAATAATACACAATGCTTTAAGCAGTATACCATAATTAGTTTCATATACAACAACGGGAAATAAATAATACACAATGCTTTAAGCAGCATACCATAATTAGTTTCATATACAACAACGGGAAATAAATAATACACAATGCTTTAAGCAGCATACCATAATTAGTTTCATATACAACAACGGGAAATAAATAATACACAATGCTTTAAGCAGTATACCATAATTAGTTTCATATACAACAACGGGAAATAAATAATACACAATGCTTTAAGCAGCGTACCATAATTAGTTTCATATACAACAACAGGAAATAAATAATACACAATGCTTTAAGCAGCGTACCATAATTTGTTTCATATACAACAACGGGAAATAAATAATACACAATGCTTTAAGCAGCATACCATAATTAGTTTCATATACAACAACGGGAAATAAATAATACACAATGCTTTAAGCAGCGTACCATAATTAGTTTCATATACAACAACGGGAAATAAATAATACACAATGCTTTAAGCAGCGTACCATAATTAGTTTCATATACAACAACGGGAAATAAATAATACACAATGCTTTAAGCAGCATACCATAATTAGTTTCATATACAACAACGGGAAATAAATAATACACAATGCTTTAAGCAGCATACCATAATTAGTTTCATATACAACAACGGGAAATAAATAATACACAATGCTTTAAGCAGCATACCATAATTAGTTTCATATACAACAACGGGAAATAAATAATACACAATGCTTTAAGCAGCATACCATAATTAGTTTCATATACAACAACGGGAAATAAATAATACACAATGCTTTAAGCAGCGTACCATAATTAGTTTCATATACAACAACGGGAAATAAATAATACACAATGCTTTAAGCAGCGTACCATAATTAGTTTCATATACAACAACGGGAAATAAATAATACACAATGCTTTAAGCAGTATACCATAATTAGTTTCATATACAACAACGGGAAATAAATAATACACAATGCTTTAAGCAGTATACCATAATTTGTTTCATTTGGAGCCATGGTATCAGTAGGATATTAAATGGCCACAGACTAGATTGGATCTACTAAACATAATTTGTAATATAAATGGATACAGCATTTACAAATTGTGTTGTTTAATGTACTTACCCTAATCTGCTGGAGTCTAATATAAAATATCAAGGGTATTGTCATTTTCTGTCTTGCCTCCTGTTGTATAACCTTTTGTTCTCAACTGGAAAGTTATAAAAATCTTTTGTTTGGTGTGCAGTGACTCTGAATAACTGTAATACATTAAAAATTATTTTTAAACAAGCAGAATTCTTCCTCATCCAATTTTCTTCAATATTAATTCTGTGTTGATATTTGTGCCATCAGGGATGCGTTTTTCTTCCTTGTAGCCCATCTTTGTTGATATGAAAAAGGCCCAGGCTCAGAGTTGAACCCTCTGGTCCCTGCACTACACAAGTTCAATACCTGTAACTCACGTCTTTACTCTGAATTTAATTTACTGATATCTTGTTTATCATGTTGATCATCCATTCTTTTTGCTCAAAAACTTCACCCTCGGACTTGTGACACATTTAGTTAACTAGCATATTACTCCATCAGCTGCAACTGGAATTCAGATATCATGATGTGCATTAAGTATTACAGTAACGGGAATCGTATAGCATTCTCCTTCTTGTCCTTTCAGCTCCTCCCACTAGAGGTCACCACAGCAGATCATTGGTGTCTGCAGAATGAGTGGCAGTAGAGTTTTATGGTGTCCACTTACCAGCCCAGTGCCCAGTCTTGGGAATCTTATAGAATTAAGTGATAAAAAGTACATATTTTCATATGGATGCTTGTAGTAAACCACAGCGTCAAACTAGTGAGATTACATGGTCATATTTCACTGTGATATTGAGGTCTTAAGAAAAAAAGATACATTGCAGTAAACTAATATGGTATTTGGTAGAATACTAGCCTGGCAGTTTGGTACAGAGCTTTAAGGTTATGTGCTTTTGGGCCTAGAACTTCCAGCAGTTTTTGAGTTTGATTATCACACCATAATTTTGCTTATTGTGTGATTCTGAGCAAGTATCTTAATCAGACATGACTCCTAAAGCAGTGAGTTTGTTGCTTACAGTTCTGAAAAGCTTTCATGAAAAAAATAACCTCCATAACCAAAATATTATGATGCTTCCTGAATATTTACGTGATCTTTGACAATTCTGAACTTTCAGCATGTTTGCAATTTATATATGTGACTCCATGAAGGAGGCTTGGAATTGTTTGACCAAATCAGACAGGTTTGTAGTTTCAGAAGATGTGATCAAGATGTTGGGTAAGTTAGGGGATAAATGGTTCCAGACAACATTCATAGCAACATGGAGAGAAAGGTGTATTCCAGACGACTGCAAAGTAAACATTCTAGTGCCAGTGTACAAAAACAAAGGGTACATCCCCAGCTGTGAGCAGTACAGAGGTATTAGACTCCTGGCACACTGCATGAAGGTGCTAGAGGGGGGAGGAGTGATAAACAAATACACAGAACTGTAAAAGTAAGACTGAAGAGGAAGAGGAGCAGTTTGGATTTAGATTAGGATGCAGCACAACTGACCTGATGTTTGCAGTGAGACAGATAGTTAACGAAAAAGCTACAGATTAGAAAAGAGTCCATATGAGCATTCCTAGACCTGGAGAAAGCATATGACAAGAGCCCAAGAAAACTGATATGGGCAGGTCTGTGGTGGTTTAAATCCCAGAAATATTGGTAGAATTAGTGCAGGCTATGCACCAGGATGTAATTACACAATTATAAACATTTTTTCTGACTCACAGAGGGTTCACCTACTGGTAATGGACTACATTAGCAAACAGGTTGGAGGAGATATCTCAGCAAACAAGTTGGAGGGGACAGTTCAACAAAGCTGATGTATGTAGACAATGTGGCATTACAAGCAGACTCTGAGCAACTTCAGCAAAGGAACGCAAAACTAAAGACACATGGAATGAAACTGAGTACAGCTAAAACAGCTGTAATGGCAGCAAATGGGGGAGATCAGAAGACATTGAGAATTAAGGTAGAAGTGCGAGTAGTGGAAAGGGCTATCTGGGAAGGGTGGTTGAGCAGAAGGACAATCTGAATGAAGAGCTCAAAAGTAGAATCAGAAAGGATGTGGCCAACCGGCAGGGTGTCAGGGGTGGTGTATGACAGAAGAATGTCAAAGGAGCTGAAAAGTAAGGTGTACAAACCATGGTACAACCAGTACTACTGTATGGTACAGAAACATTGGCAGCGAAGGCAGAGTAGGTGAGGATGCTAGAGCTGATGGAAATGAAGTGCCTGAGAAGGGTGGTAGACAAAGAAATGAAGACATCAGAGCAAAAGCCAAAGTAGATCCAATTGCAGAGAAGGTCAAAGAGAATAGGTTAAAGTGATTCACATGCATGTGCATGAAAGCAGAAGACAAGCTGGTGAGGAAGATTTATGACAGACAGGAAGCAGGCAAGAGGAAACAAGGGCATCCACCAATGAAATGGATGAATTGTGTGAGAAAGGACCTTTGTCAGTTGGGCATGACTGACAAAGAAGGTAGTAGAGTGGCACTGAATTGGTAAAGATAGTGACAGTTAAAGTGACTCCCTGAGACCATGAAGAAAAAATGGGCAAAAGGGAATCGATGCTGATGATGAATTTAGTATAGAAAATTATCTGTGTTTAAATTTTTTGCTAACATTCACTTATATTTGTGTGCAGGCATAGCATTTAATATTTGACTGAGGGTGCTGATATTAATGGAGGAGTAACTACAATTATTGTATTTACTCCGTAAAGGACATCAATCCCCTTTATGTTTACCGTTCACAAATTAGTCGATAATACCAGCTCCAGGTATTCCTGGACTGGTTCTAATCCATTGTGTTAGCACAGGTCACCTAAACCAACATGTGTAAGGGTTTCTATGCATCTCTTACATCTCTGTAATTTGTTCAGTGTTTATCAGTAGTTAGGCCGAGTAATATTGTTTTATTAATAAAACCAGTCTCACAGCAGTTCGGCTGATTTGTTCAACCTGACAAATATTTATAGTGTTTTGGTAAACTGGCACCTTGGTTATAAACAATACTATGAGATGTACAGAAGTGTATGTTTTCTTCTTCTAAGGATTAGGAAACACTAATGCCATGAGTCTGTGTAACACAGCATGTCTTTATTGATGCACCATATAGTTAGACCACTGGTATCAGTTCTGGACTAGTTCTGCTGATTCCTCGTCCAAACATTAGTCTCTGTCTATTAGGCTACTGGATATGCAGGGTGAGGGACCCCATCTTAGATAATTTATCATACTGTTTTCTTATTTATTGATCTTCTTCAGTTACCTATGAAAATACGAGTCTGTGGATGAACTGTAAATGAATGGTGGGAGGACACTCCTCTCTACAAATGTATCCATTCTACTTACACACTTTACTGATCTCTGTTTGCCCTTTTGTGGTGTCACCCATATAGAAATTTACAGTCAAGTTAACCCTCTTTCTATAGATGTTATGCAAGTTTTAAGGTTACTACTGAAACAAGATGATTGTGTGTGTGTGTGTGTGTGTGTGTGTGTGTGTGTGTGTGTGTGTGTGTGTGTGTGTGTGTGTGTGTGTGTGTGTGTGTGTGATGCCAATATGAGTTTATCAATATGATAAATGTGGTAGAGGGATAAAATTGTTGTATATTAGACATATGTGAAGACTTATTTCTGGAAGTGATCTGTTGCTATGACACATACTATGTATTCAATGATTCACTGAAGTTTTGTTATTCAGGACAGACAGATGAATGTGCTCATGAAATCAACAAATGCCATTCCTAAGAAGATGTATCTAGTCAAAAACTAGGTACAGTCACTAAAAAGAGCTCATATCACTATTGTTTTGCAGGTCAAGGCAGTCCAGTAAAAATGACCTTAACATTGTTCTAGATTTCTGCCTTCTGTTTATCAGAATGCAGTGTGATTATCCATGCCCCTGCCATTCCCATATTTGTGGGTTTAGAGTATAGAAATTACTAGGCTATGGTCAGCAATGTGTCTTTTTACATCAGTCTATCTTAATATACAGCACAGGTAGTCTTTTGCAATCGTCCAAAATTGGTGGTTTTGCTTTGATTTGCTAATGCAGAGACTGTTTGTTCACTCATATAGGTGAAACCCAAGTGGTCACATCCAAAAGTCCCATGTGAATAAATCCTAGCATAACACATATTCCTGCCAGAGACTGTCGTTAAACAGATGATGAAATCACAAATAGTGGACATTATAGGTTCATAGGCTGGTACTAGGCTATCGGCCCTAGGGCCTATACAAGCCTAGCCATAACAATTCCCTAGTTATTTCTTCCGGACTATTTACTTCCCCGGACGCCTGTCTAGCAGGTCAACTGGCGTAATCCCCGGGGTGAATTTCCTTTCTCCCATCCAATCGTCAAGGTTCCTTTTGAAGAGGGCCAAGGAGGCGCTCTGCTTGACATGTATGGGCAGTCTATTCCAGAGTCTGGGGAATCTCTGGGTCAGGAACCTATCCCTCCAGCATGTTTTGTTTATTGTGATGACAAGGTTTGGATCCCTGGAGTGTGTGGTTCCGAGGGATTGGGATTTCTTTAAGTGTAGCATGTTCAACAGCTCTGGGTTTGACATGGCCTTGTATGTTAAGCAGAGATTGCTTCTGAGTAGGCGATATGCCACAGAGTATAGCTGGAGTTTTTTAAGGTGGTCAGCATAGGGCATCTGCTTTAGGCCTGTGATTCTTTTAGTGAGGTATTTCTGTGGCCTTTCCAGTTGTTGCAGATGTCTTGAGAGGTACATACCAAATGGGGCATTGTATTCTATAATGGGTCTAATGAGGGATAAGTACAGTGAGACAATGACCTCTTTTTCTGGATGAAAAGCCCTTAGTGATGAGGTGTGCCACATAGAAGGATTTCCTGACTGTTGTGGCGATGTGGTTATTGAAGGTGAGACCACTGTCCACCTGTGTCCCTAAGTCTCTTATCACACTTTTGGTGTTTAGTGTACTGACACCTATGTGGTAATTCATAGGTACATGTTTTTTCCCAAAGGGGATAACTATACATTTCTTGGCATTGAGCTTGAGCCCATGGCTCTGGCACCAAGCATCTGTTTCTGTAAGGCCCTTTTGTAGAGTATCCCCATCATTTGGGGATTCAGTAATGGCTCCCAGTTTGCAGTCATCTTTGTTAGCCAGAGGCCCTTAATGTTGGTCTGTACTTCAGAGAGACTGAACCCTGGAGTACTCCACTTGTCACTTGTCTGGAGCTGGATTTGGAGTCAGCTACTTTTACAATGTGGGTTCTGTCAGTAAGCCAGTTGGCAGCCCATCAAGTGACGTAGGATTAATGCCCAGCTTAGTAAGTTTATCTATGATTCCAGAGTGGGGAATGGTGTCAAACGCCTTGGCAAGGTCCAGATAGGCTGTGTGGACTACCTTACCCTCATCCATGACTCTGGAGACTGATTCGAAGAAGTCAGTCAGGTTCAGGAGACAAGATCGGCCCTTCACATACCCAAACTGGGTGGGGTCCAGTGTTTGAAGGTTGCCAATATCTTTGTTTATAAGTTCCATGATAATACATTCCATGGCCTTGCAGATCAGGCTTGTCAGACTGATGGGGCGGTAGTTCCTGGAATCCAAGGTGGCTTCCCCCTTGCAGAGTGGGATAACTGTAGCTGTGCGTCACTCAGTGGGCATGAAGCCTGAGGTGAAGGTATGATTAAACATGACACTTAGGTGAGGTGCCAGTTCAACTTTTGTAGTTCATGTAGTACACAGCCCGGGATGTCATCTGGTCCCATGGATGCTGTATTCTTAGCTTTAACTTTGTTATTGCTTTATTGTTAATGATTGCTGATTTTTGTAATCATTTTTGCAACATGAACGTGCAGTTGACATCCAGCGGTACTGTTATAATAAGGGATACGTTTTTATACATGAAAATTGAAGGAAATTATTAATGAGTGGCACAAGTACTGTCTCTGACATTTTGACCTTAGGCTGGCATTTATAAAAGAAGTTTAGTTTATTAATATTTATGTGCAGTTGCATATGAGCGTGTTATTTGTTTATGTTTCATTTCATAAGGAAGTTAGCTTGTATAACCATGTTGAGTTGAAGACGTGTCAACCATTAGATTCTATAGGCAGGTTCTTGCAGTGAACTTGTTTGCCTACATAATGTGTTCCTAAAAACTTTGTATACTTTTTGAGACAAGAAGTTTTCTTCATCGTGCCAACATTTTATTCATAGTTTTAAATTTGTTACAATGTATTCTGTATTTGATAGCCACTGTGAGTGTAATTTATGAGATCATGTGTTATTTATACATTACACAGCTCAAGGTTGTTACTTAGAAAGTGGTTATATATCAATGGTGTTGTCTAGTAGTGAATTAAATGACAGGCATCTGTTTACAGTTTAAATTCACCTACAAGGATTTTAAGAACTGCATTTGCTTAGTGTCGTCGCCATTAATAAATATGGGATTTGCTCATGGAGAAATGTGCTAACCATTTGTAGGTTTTCAAAATAACATCCATTGTATAATGCAAGGCAGTGTTACAAGGAGGTGAAACCCAGGGAGAAAACAATGGAATTTTATGAATGTTGCGGTTAAAATGTAAGTAACTAAATATTGTACGCAGACTCCAGGCTAAAACCTTTATCTTCCATACACTATTTAATGCCAAAATAATTGTCCTCAGTTCTTATATTACAGCTTCTGTTTTATCATTTATTTAATAATTAGAGAACTAAAGATTTATTTGCAAGCCATTACCACAGTGGCTGTTTTGAAGTGTTTGAAAGTAAACAGGTGTGTGATTTGTTGACTCCAGCTATGGGTTTGTACATGAAACATGCACAGCGATTCGTATTTCATTCACTTAACTCCATATGATTTGCTCCGCAGTTGCTACTTATTTTCATAAGGTAAGGTAACAGTGCACAAGGCAGAGGTGTTGAGCTTAAAAAAAAACATGTCTAATTGGTACTACTTTTAATAATAAAAATACATGAAGCATCTAAGCACTTTCATCCATACCATTCAGGGCTTCATCAGAAATGAAAAGTGCTTCACTACAAAACATTTACAAAGACCAAGCCATCATCCAATTACATATTTAAATAAGTAATTAATTAGCCAAGTAACACAATCAAAATTAATGTCATACAACCCCTTCTCACACATTTCCTATCATAAAAACTTAAAACGTAGGACAATCTAACAAAACGTTTTAAAAACAATTCTAGGAAATCAGTCTCCCTTAAAATACACACGGGGTAAAAGCATTCCCTATAATTTAGCTGCATATAATTTTAGAACAGACTGTATAGAGACATTGTCGTTCAAACCAGAGTAGCTAAAGGCACTCACCTTAAATTGCCAAAGTAGCTCCCTTTCTTCACCCTGTTTTCCCAGGTCACCATCCCCCAGGTTTGTCTCTACCAGCTCAATAATAGCAAATCTGAATTAATTGTGGGACACTTCTTTTAGTGTGTGTTTATAAAGAGCATTGTTAGTATTTTTAGCTTTAATATTATGAACATGCTCGTATATGCTTTTTCTTAGTGGCCTTTCTGTCTTACCTATGTAGAAATAATCACATTTCATGCACACAGCTAAATAAATGAAGCCACTACTACCACAATTACCTTTTTTAAAATTAATCTTAGTTTTCCTAAAGTTTCAGAATGTCACAGTGTAAATATGTTTACATTCGGTGCAATATCCACATTTACTTGTGTTTCTCTTTTTTCCAAGGCTCAGATTCAGCAGTGGTTTATTGTTATCAAAACTATCCTTCAAATTCTTCACATTCTGACTTGTTTTGAGTACAAAGTTAGGTTCTACCCCCAAAACTGTTAGAATATCAGGGTTAAACTTCAGAATATTCCTTTTTTTATTAATAATGTCCTTTACATTCATTGAAGTGGTGTTGAGCTTAACTACCAGCACTCTATCCAGTCTTTTATTTTTAATATTATTGGGATCAACTATATTAGCTGTATTATCCCTCAACAACCCAATTCCCATAAGCGGTCTATATTTTTTACACCATTCGTTGGCCACCTTAAGGGCAATACTTTTCACAAGTTCAAAGGGGTACCTCCTTTCAATAAACATCTTTTGCAATTGTTCTAATTCCAGCCAAACTACATCCATCCTAGGTGTCATCCTTGCTATACTGATGGATTGACCTTTAATTAGGAATTTTTTATGTGCAAAAGGATGTGTACTAATGTAGTGGAGGTAGGAGTTACTAAAGGTAAGTTTTTTTAAAACTTTAGCTGTAAATCCCTGGTCAGTAATTTCATAAGTCACTTTCTGATCTTGCTCTAAACTTGGGTATGTTCTGCATGACAATGACAAAATGTTTTTGTTCATTCTGGCTAGGCTTATAAATGCCTTTGGGCAGATAGCCTAGTACCTACCTATGAACCTATATGAGTGGATGGGAAACAGAAAGTTTACCCCGAGGATCACTGCACTGGCTCTGCTGGACAGAGGCACAGGGAACTGATCTAAGGGGGCGGCGAAAGCCAACACATTCTGGCTAAGCTTATAAATGCCTTTGGGCAGATAGCCTAGTACCTACCTATGAACCTATACGAGTGGATGGGAAACAGAAAGTTTACCCCGGGGATCACTTTAGTGGCTCTGCTGGGCAGAGGCACAGGGAATTAATCTAAGGGGGCAGCGAAAGCCAACACATTCTGGCTAGGCTTATAAATGCCTTCGGGCAGATAGCCTAGTACCTACCTATGAACCTATGAACCTAAATGGCCCACTGAAAATCTGTATGCATGCATGTGTATGTGTCTGTGTCTGTGTGTGTATGTGCTTATATGTGTGTGTAAGTAAAGAGTTTTAAAGTAATAATTTGTTGGTGATCACACGGTTAGACACATGTATTTAGTTAACATAACCACATATGCAGTCACCATTTTTATGTAGATATTTTCAGCTGGGGGGTACCTTCTGCATGTCTGTCCTCCAGGTGCTCCAGTTTCCTCCCACATTCCAAAGATATGCAGTAGGTGGATTGGACACTCTAAATTGGCCATAGGTGTGAGTCTGCATCCAAGTGTGTGGTGTGGTACAACTACCGTGGCAGGGCCTGCCACCAGGTGGTGTGATCCTTCACTCTAGATGATTGTCACTGTTGAAGTGACACCCTGACCCAAGGTACAAAAATGGAAAAAAGGGGTTGGGGATGGATGGACGGATGTGTGTGTATGTATGTATATTTGTATGTATGTGTATGTAAATGTGTGTATACACACACATATATATATATATATATATATATATATATATATATATATATATATATATGTGTGTGTGTGTGTGTGTGTGTGTGTGTGTGTGTGTGTGTGTGTGTGTGTGTATATATATATATATATATATATATATATATATATATATATATTTATATATATATTTTTTTTTAAATGGATATGCTTATCATATGCTTTTGGTTTGGCATGACTCAGTCCTTATGTGTGGCCCATCCCTCACTCTGCCATTTCTGAGTCTTGAAATCTTTACACACACACACACACACACACACACACACACACACACATCTCAGCGCTTATTTATTTATTTTTTGTTAGTTTTTGGATATCTTAATAATAGCTCTGAGGGCATTTTGCTCTGCTAGATGTTTCAGACTTCCTAGACTCACACACAGTTGGTAAATCCTAACTGCACCTCTGCCCTTAGCAGCAGACTTCTGTTTTGAATCCTGTTAAGCACCAGTCTCCTCCCCTCTGCGTTCACAGTATTTTTCTGCCATCTGTTTCACTTTACAGTATATTAATGTAGCACCAATGCATGAGCTGATGCGACGTTGTTATTTGACATTGTGTGTAGCACACTGACGATCAGCCAGATACACAAGTGACACTGTAGTTACTTAGATAAGGAGTAAACACCACCAATTACAGTAAAGATGTAAAGTCGGAATGTACCACTCTTCCAAACACTGGGAATTTACCACTGTTCCAAGCACTGGGTAGACAGCACCAATTACAGTAAAGATGTAAAGTCTGAATGTACCACTGTTCCAAGCACTGGCGTTGAATGAGATGCGTTTAAATGCTCCTAGAGAAAGGCCTTCATTCTAATTCAAATCGCTATGGATATGCAAAATAGAAACGTATATATTACTTGTTACTGCTACTTATAACGTAGATCTGATATAGATTAGATCTAAATAAATAAATAAATAAATCTGATGAAACTCTGACAAGGACGAAAGCACTCATCTCTCGTTTTAAGTTAAAAAAACATGGTTTAAACAAGCAATTTCAGAGTGGGTAGGAGTCTATCAGCGTGGCACATCTTGACTTGACAATATTTGCCCACTCTTCCTTGCAAAAGCGCTCCAAATCTGTCAGATTGCAAGGGCATCTCTTATGCACAGCCCTCTTCAAGTCACCCCACAGATTTTCTATTGGATTTAGGTCTGGGGTCTGGCTGGGCCATTCCAAAACTTTCATTTTCTTCAGATGAAGCTATTCTTTTGTTGATTTGGATGTATGCTTGGGGTCATTGTCATGTTGAAAGGTAAAATTCATCTTCATCTTCAGCTTTCTAGCAGATGCCTGAAGGTTTTGGGCCAAAAGTGACTGGTATTTGGAACTGTTCATAATTCCCTCCCCTTTGACTAAAGCTCCAGTTTCAGCTGAAGAAAAGCAACCCCAAAGCATGATACTGCCAGCACCATGCTTCACTGTGGGAATGGTATTCTTTTGGTGATGCAAAGTGTTGATGTGAAGTTGTTCATTCTCACCGTTCATTCTTACACATGGATTCAGAGCCAATCCCTCGGCTCCGAGTCGGCCGCTTTCACAAGCTCAAGGTTTTAGAGTAGCTCGAGGCTAAGTCCCTATCCCATGATTCTCTCTGCCTCACCTCTGATCTAGTTTGCTGCTGCAACAGATCAGAGGTTGAGAGTAGAGCTCGGGCCAGTATTACTATTTTCAATTTATTATTAGATAGTTTACTTAGATTTTTTTCACATATATCTGTGTGTTTCTTAGCTAGTTAGCCTTAGTTTTTGTTTAGGCATTGTCCTTATTCTCCTTTGACGAGTTTTCTTCTTTATAGAGCGGCTGCTCTTAGGTCCTTCTTGGCCATTTTTGAGTTTCTTCCCTATCCTGTTTTAAAAAAGTTTAAAAAGTTTTACAGCTTAAAAGTTTAGAACTTTAGAAGTTTAAAATTCTTGAAGAGTTTAGCTTGATAGTTATAGGTTTCTTAGTGTGTGTGTGTGTGTGTGTGTGTGTGTGTGTGTGTGTGTGTGTGTGTTTAGTAGTTTTCAGCTTTTTGGATTGGTCTCTATTTGTCTAGAGGAGTGTTCTATCTAGACAGTTTATATATAGAAAACTTTGACATATATTGTTTGTTTCTTTGGATTATGGTGAATAAAGAAAAAAAGGAACAAAAGTCTGGATTTAAGAAGTGCCCTAAGTGTGGGCAGAAAATTTCAATCACAGATCTGCATATCAGTTGTGTGTACTGTTTGGGAGCAGTCCATCTCCAGGAGGACTGCTCCATTTGCCATTTTTTTAGCAGCAGGGTCTTGCTGGAGCACAGGAGAAAACTGGTAAACAGGAGTTTGCTAAAACCAGATTTTCAAGAATCGCTGGACAAGGCCAACCAGAATTCAAAGTCCTCAAAGGGATCAAAATCTTCAAAAGCTTCTTTGGAGCCAAAGTCTACGGCTCTGAGACTTGCTGAGAAGGTGTGGTCACCAGTTCCGCAGTCCTTGGAACCGAGCACTGAGCTTGTTTTTTGGAGCCAGTCCCCGGTATTAGAACCGGTCTCCGAAACTTTGAAATCACCCATTTTACAGTCGGTGGCTTCATCGATCCCTTCGACTCGTTCTTCGAGGATCCTCTCCAAAGTGGATGTGGACCGAGTGGTGCAGAGGCTTCTCGAGAATCTGGCACTAGTCAAATTGTTATCGGCTTCGGCCCAACCAGTTTTGCAGCCTGAAAACAGTTTTATCTACTGTGTCTACTCCTCCTCCGAGCCGAGCCGGGCTAGGCCTTCAAAGCTGGGGGAGGTGGAACTGATGATTGTTTAACCTTTGGAGCCGAGGCTGTTTCCAGTGCCATCGGCTCCGTCAACTCAGACTACTTTTGTGCTGGTCGAGGAGTCTGGGAGCCGACACTCTCTGGTCGCCTCTGGGGGGAGAGTCGAACTGATGGGTCGGTTCCAACCCTTCCGCTCAGAGCTTCAGCATGGATGAGCTCAGCTCCTTCCTCTGGGTCAGAACCCACTGTGTCAGTTCTGAGGAGGATGCAATCTTCAGAACCGGTTACTTCCTCACATCGGAGCAGTGGAGCCTTAGATGCCATGAGGAGAGTTATGTCTTCCAAGACTCCCATGTCATCGGGGCCTTCCTCCTCCTTCCCAGAAGTGCCACTTTCTACCTCTACATCACAGGTCCCTGTAAAGCATCGAGACCCAGAGCCTCAGGTAGCCCCATTGGGTGACCCATGTTACTGAGACCTCACCAGAAACTCCCACTGATGAGGTTCCCAGGAGTTTGTCACATCAGACACTGACTTAGAGGAGTCAGAAGGATCCCCATGGTCCCCCTCGGAGGATATCTCCTTTGCTGATATCCTTGAAGTCCTGAAACAGAGGGGGGACTGGCAGTCCATTAGCCCTACTGATGATGAGTCGGTGCTTCTGAAAGCTTTTGGGTCTCAACCGTCCACCTCCTGGGTGACTCCACCCTTCGATGAACTAATGGAGTTGTTTGCATGAAGGGAGTGGGAGTCTCCTGATACTGTGGAACCTGTCCCTCGGAGGCCCAACAAGTTTATTACATCACCACAAGACAAATTGTTCCTTACCAAGGGAGTGCCGATTGATGCCATGGTGGTGGCAGTGGCCACCAAGAAAGAGATGTCTGAAACCTCTTCTACTGTCCATCCTCCTAATAGAGATTCTGGGATTATGGATAGGTATGGGAAATGCATTTTAGTTCACTGACTTTTGCTAAGCGATCGCTCAACTATTTGACACATTTTACCCATCTTCAAAGAGATCTCCTAAAAGAGCTTGGAGACTCTCTACTGGGTATTACAGCTGAAGGCGTTCCTGATAAGGTGACATCCCAGTTCAATACCCTTAATTCCATAGTTAACTCATCCATGTGGCTCATTTCTTATGCAGCCGATGGTTTGAGTCGGGGAGCGGGTTCAGCAATAGCTCTTCAGAGACATTCCTGGATGCCCTTATGCTCCTTTGTGGACACCTTCAAGTCTTCCTTCGTTAACACCCCATTTGATGGCTCGTCCCTTTTCAGGCCTAAAGTCAAGGAGACCCTCACTAGGTGTGAACAAGAGGGAAAGACTCTATCTGCCATAGGAGTCTGGTTTTCCACCCCTACTAGACCTTACACCAATGGGCAAAAGGGAGGAAACATGTGGTTCTGGAAGTCCCAAGGAGCTTTTCAGAATGCACGTAGTGAACCCCCCACCAGGGGCAGAGGAGGGGGTAATAATGGAAGACGCTGCCCAGGTGGCAGAGGGGGTCCGCAAAACCAGGGTGACAGGGATCAGTTCTTTGGCAAGCCCTACCAGTGCTCCTGAAAGGCAGAGGCAGTTGGGGGTCACTTGTCTTTGTATCCAGACGCCTGGCTAGAAATTACAAAAGATTCTTGGGTACAAAGAATTGTTACCAGAGGTTATGTCATTCCGTTCTCAGAACCCCCCCCAAAAAAATCCCAGACGTTCCACCCAGTCTCAGAGATCAAGCAGCCATAGAAATTCAAAGGCTGCAGGAAAAGAGAGTCATCCAGCCAGTCCCAGCAGACCAAATAGGTTCCGGAACCTACTCCAGATTCTTTTTAGTTCCAAAGAAAACAGGGGACTGGAATCTCATCTTGGACCTCAGCAGACTCAACACCTTTGTAAAGAAGGAGAAGTTCCAGATGGTCACGCTTCAATCGATTCTTCCGTTTCTAGGAACGGGCGATTGGATGTGTTCTGTAGATCTGAAGGATGCGTACTATCATATCAAAATGGCCAGACCATCCAGAGATCACTTGCGTTTCCAGCTGGGAGCCAGTCACTATCAGTTCCAAGCACTGCCCTTTGGTTTCACAAGAGCCCCCAGAGTGTTTACCAAATTCATGGCAGTGGTTATGGCTCACCTGAGGCGTTTAGGATTTCGAGTGTTTCCATATCTGGATGACTGGCTCCTCACCGCCACCTCCAGGCATCAACTACTTCAATCCAGGGATCACACTCTCCATCTGTGCTCTCAGTTAGGAATAATTATAAATTTCGACAAGTCTGCATTGTCACCATCGCAGCATATCTCCTTTATCGGAGCAGATTTAGACACCACCACCACCATGGTAAAATTGCCACAGGACAGAATAGTCACTCTTCGACAACAGGTATCAGACATTCTGACGAGCAAAAAAGTACCAGCCTCTCAAGTGTTGAAACTACTAGGTACTATGGCAGCAATGCTCATAGCAGTTCTTCTGGGGCATATGCACATGAGAATACTTCAGTGGTTACTCTTCACCCAGTGATCTTACCAACAACTTCCGATGTCATTCTTGATAATGATTACAGATTCATGCAGAAAGGATCTTCAATGGTGGTTGACCAGCCATCTTGTAACAGTAGGTCACAGATTTGTTCTTCCCCTGCCATCAGCCATGGTGACTACGGACACATCTCTGATAGGGTGGGGGGGGGGGGCTTTTTCATGGAAGAACAGCCCAAGGCACCTGGACAGAGACAGAGTCACAGTTGCACATCAATGTTCTGGAGATGAGAGTGGTACGTTTGGCATTGCAGTATTTCCACAACTCTCTCCCTCTGGGAACGATTGTGATTCAGACCGACAACATGTCAGTGGTCTGGTATATCAACAAGCAAGGGGGAACCAAGTCTTACCCCTTAAGTCGAGAGGCCCTGAGAGTTTCGCAGTGAGCTTTATCCACCAGGCACTTTCTGATAGCAATGCACATCCCGGGGAAATCCAACATGATCGCGGACAAACTGAGCAGAGCCATTCTAATACCACATGAGTGGGCTGTCAAAAACAAAGTTGCGGAGATGATTTTTCACAGATGGGGCCAGCCTTGCTGTGACCTGTTTGCATCCTGTATGAATGCCAAATGCAGAAGTTACTTTGTCCTGAATCCCCCACCAGGGGAGAACCCAACGGATTCGCTTGTACATGCTTGGCCCCTGGGACTCCTATATGCTTTTCCACAAATTCCCTTGATTCCAAAATTCTTGCAGAAAGCCAAAGCCTAAGGGAGGACTGTAATTCTAATAGCACTGTTTTGGCCTCGACAGATTTGGTTCCCCTTCCTTCAAGTCTACCAACTAGAGGAACCTTGGATTCTGGACCTAGTTCCTGATCTGCTGGCACATTCATCAGGGGCTCTTCATCCTTCTCTTCATTCCCTCAGATTGACAGCTTGGCTGCTCCAGTTTCCAACTTAGCCAGGTCACACAAGTTTAACTCGGAGGTACAGCATATCCTTGTATCCTCTCATACAGCTTCCACCAGAAAGTTGTATGCCAGCAAATGGAAGCGATTTGCTTTCTGAGCTTCGCAAAACAATATTGACCCATATGTCACCCCAATTGCTAGCATTTTAGAGTTCCTGACTAAACTTTTTAAGGAAGGTGCTGCAGCTGCCACCATATGAGTTCAGTTGGCTGCAATTTCAAATTTTTACCTCAGAAGGTTCTAATCTAATGTCTCACAGATTATGTAGAGCCTTCTTAAAAGGTATCATACATCTTAGACCGCCAGTTAGACAACCTTTTACTCCCTGGAATCTGAATTTTGTTTTATCAAGGATTATTCTTCCTCCATTTGAGCCTGCATAATCCTGCCAACTAAAATTTCTATTTTGGAAAACCATCTTCTTGGTAGCCATTACATCAGCACCTAGAGTGTCCGAACTTCAGGCCCTATCTATCACCCCCAAAATTTGATTTTTCACCCTGACAGAGTGTCGCTGAGGGCTAACCCTTCCTTACTTCCTTCCAAAGGTATGTTCGGAGGCTAATCTGAACCAAACTATTGAACTCCCAACTTTCTTCAGTAACCATTCCAACAAGTTGGAGTATATGTTGCATAAACTTGATGTTCACAGGCAATTAAGATTCTGTTTGGATAGAACAAAAGAATTTATAAAATCAGAACAACTTTTTGTTTCGCATGCTGACACCAAGAAAGGGCTACCAGTATCAAAAGTTACTCTTTCAAATGGTTGACTGAGTGCATAAAATTCACATATTCCTCTGTTAATCAACCGTTAGAACATAGGGTGAAAGCGCATTCCACTAGGGCTGTTTCTACTTCTTCAGTTTATATGGCTAGGCTGCCTTTGGACACTATATGTGCAGCTGCCACTTGGTCTAAGCCTCATACCTTCATTACGCATTACAAAGTAGGTAGGGCCTCCAGGGACAGGACTTCCTTTGGTTCCACTGTCCTCAGGAATATACACCCGTGAGCCTCTTAGGATGAATGGTGCTTGGGACGCTACCCATGTATAAGAATGAACGGCGAGATTGAACAACGTCACATAAAGAAGTTATGTACTTACCATAACGTTCCATGTGAGTTGTTCATCTCTACTTCTTTCTTACATTCCCATCCGCCTTCCCCTTCCAGGCTTCTCGAAGAACGAGTAAGAGTTTTTGCGGTCTGGTGGGTCTTGTTCTAGGCTTTCTTACTCTGCCTGGAGGAATGTTTATGTGTTTATTATGTTATACATGTTGGGATCAGCAAACTAGATCTGAGGTGAGTCAGAGAGCATCATGGGATAGGGACTTGACCTCGAGCTACTCTAAAACTTTGAGCTTGTGAAAGCGGCCAACTCCAAACCCATGTGTAAGAATGAAGTTGAGATGAACAACTCACATGGAACGTTATGGTAAGTACATAACTTTTTTTTGCACCAAACGTACCTTTTGGAATTTTGACCAAAAAGTTCAACCTTGGTCTCATCAGACCATAACACATTTCCCAACATGCTTTTGGAAGACTTGGTGTATTGTTTTGCAAAATTTAGCCAGGCCTGGATATTTTTCTGTGTAAGAAAAGGCTTCCTTCTTGCAACCCTACCCCATAGCCCAGACATATGGAGAATACAGGATATTGTTGTCACATGTAGTATACAACCAGTACTTGTCAGAAATTCCTGAAGCTCCTTCAGTGTTGCTGTAGGTCACATGGCAGCCTCCCTGACCAGTTTTTGTCTTGTCTTTTTATCAATTTTGGAGGGATTACTAGTTCTTTGCTGTGTTCCATGGTATATCCAATGCTGTGGAAATTTTTTTGTACCCTTCTTCTGGCTGATACCTTTCAACAGTGAGATCCCTTTGATGCTTTGTAAACTCTCTGTGAACCATAGATTTTGCTGTAGCAGGCAACTGAGTAAATGTCAGGAAAATTCTACTAGGACAGCTGAACTTTATTTGGCCTTAATCAGAGTCTGTTTACTTGATGGCAGGTGTGTACCCAAGAAGACTGAATGCTGTAATTAAATCAAAAGGTGCTTCAACAAAGTATTAGTTTAAGGGTGTGCACACTTATGCAACCAGCTTATTGTATGTTTTTTACTTTTAATTTTTATATTTTTACCCTAATAGATTTGTTTGTTTTTCAACTGAATTGTACAGGTTATAGGGCACATTAAAGGTGGAAAATGTTTTGAAATGAAAATTTTGAAATGTCTGCTCAGTTCCTGTATATTTTTTTTATTGTTGCTTGTCAAGCAGTTCCTTAAATTTTATTCATACATTCAGAAAAGAGGTAATTCTGTTCATTCTTGATCTGATTGTAATAGTTTCTGTATGAGTTACTTTAGTTGCTAAGCTTATAAATTCTTTAAATGAGTGAGTAAATTCATTTTTCCAGAATTGTGTGATCACTTTTCTTGAGATGGTCAATATATTCCACAATTTGTTATATTTTGTTCTTTTAACACGAGTGGGAATAGGGGTAGTCAAAAGAATTAATGATTTAGATAAAATAAATGTATCTCCAAAAAATGCCTGTAAAAAAAGAATTAATATTATTTTAAAAAGTAATCAAGACAGTGGAATCAAAGAACATATGTTGCCAATCTGCTTTAAGTTCTTTCTTGCATCTCCAACAAAGTTGCTTTTTTTGTACATCAATTCAGTTTTAAGAAGGGCGAAGAAGGACCTATGTAAAAACTTCTATATAAACAAATCTAAGAGATGAAGTAGTATGCTTAGATGATAATAGAAATATTTTTTGTCTTCTTCACTTGGTGGTTTATTATTGATTTGGGTAAAATTGTTCTATGTATCATTACATCCTTTAGTTTTCCTCTTTACCACTTTATACAATTTGGACAAGAGACCATGTCTCGAAGAATTTTGTTGCAATAAAAATATGATACATTCAATCAATTTTGGGACATGATCCCTTAACATTGGTTGCATGTTTACTATCAAAATGACGAATGGAGATAGTCTGCAGATGAAAAATTTAACAGTAGATGTTCAATTCCCATGTTGCCAAGCATTACATGATCACATCAGTGAATGCTACTGTGCATTCGCTGATATGAAATGAAAGTATTCTACAGAGATACCGTTACAGTGCGGATTGGGACATTCTTCCCTTTTCTCACTGTAGTGTGATCTTGCAGTTGGAATATATAGTTAACAGGGTGATTCAGAGGGGCTTGCCCCCCTGGAAAAACATGATGTGAGGTGTAGGAATTCCACTTACCTGAGCTCCTATTCAGACATCATGTTTATTCATTGAAAATGTCGAATCTGCTGAATATGATGATTTAATGCAACTCTTAGTTTGCCAGGAAAACAAAGAAATTTCAAAATGAAAGTTTTAAATTCTTAACACAGGTTTTCATTGGAGGTAATGTTAATGACAGAATAATATATAGGATTTTGAAAAGATAATCATTTTGATGACAGAGAGTCTTTCTTCCATTGTACAAGCAATTTTATTCCATTTGTCCATTCGATTCTTTATCTTATTTATACAATTAGGATAACTATAATTTACTTCTTAAATATTATCCATCATGACATATAATTCTTTACAAAACTCCAGCTATCTGTGCTGGCATATGTTACACATCCACTGCCCCACTTCTCCTAGCATAGCTGACAGTACCTTCTATTATCACAACTTATTACTAAAATATCAGAGTGTATATCATTAGGCATTTATTACTATATACCACTGAGTATTTATTACTACAATATGAGGATATTTGCATTAGTAAGTACTTGTTACTACAATCTGAGGGTGTATACTTCACTGAGTGTTTATTATTGCAATCTGAGGACATGAATGTTAAATTTATGCCAGTCCAGTCCATTAATTACGTATGTATTATTTAAGACATAGATTATGTATGCAATTAAAGGTATGCAAATGCTATTTACTGAACATAAAGTCCAAATACACTAAAAATCCATTAATAACTTTAGATAGAAATCCAAAATCAGTAAAAACACCACAGATAAAGCCAGTGTTCATGCGTTAACATATATGATTTTTTACAAAGCCAATTATTTATTTGTTTAATAAATTAAAGGCACAAGAAAAAAATCAATATATGCTAAAGAAAAACATTAGCACTTTTCATATGGACAACTTTGAATGCTACAGCAGTAAAATAACGTAACTCTAAACAGTCAATTTCACACATTATCAATCATAGTTTTATACAGTGGGTACAAGCCAAGTAATGTTGTTCTATTTTTTCTTCTCCTAACTCTCTTCATTCACCTTCCTATACCTCTCTTTAAAGCACTAAGTCACTTAACCTGCTTATCCCCATCTAATACCTCACTTTATTGTACTACTTAAACTACTATATCTACTTCTAATTAGCGCAGATAAATTACTATTCCAGCACTACTTTGCTATTAACACTTAAACATACTTATCCTCTCTAATCCCCTCTAATACCTACCTGTCTTATAGACAATTCTTCTATCTATAAATTCACAAGACAATGCTTGTATATTCATGTTTGTGAACATTAATATAAATTTTATTATACTGACTACTATGCTCTTTATTTACTGAAACTGCATTATAAAATTTGTTATTGTAAATATTGATTGTTTTAAATTGTTACTTTGGAGCTTTTCTCCCCATGCCTCTGCTAAAAAAGGACACGTGCTCAGTTGGACTTTCCCAGTGAACAAATATCAATAAGTAAATAAATAAATATTGTTCTCACTTTATTATCCATCTTGAAATTATAGTTCCATAAAGGTTCATGCACTAATTTTCTCTTTTTCTATATAACTAATTCTGGTTTTGTCTTCCCTATAGTAATACACACTGGTATTACCTGAGTGCACAACTTTTTTAATACGTTTATTTTGCTTTCAATAGATCATTACAGTTGAATAATGTAATTTCAGACAAGTAAACATTACTTTTTAAAACATGCCAAATATTAATACACTATTATTGGATGACAATTTAATTATAACTAAATTCATTCTAAAACATTCTACTAACTGTATACACACTGTATATTGTATGCTCTACAGTTCCTGAAATCATTAATATCAAATTATTTATTGTTTTAAAACCCATTAATGTTAAATCAGAAATATAATACAAGATTATAGGTAAAATTTATAATTCCTTCTTCAATTTTTTAAATCAGTTATAGAACAAACAACTGATTCCTAAGATTAAAAACATTTGACTTTGAAGTTAATCTGATCTTACTTATTTATTTTTCACAAACTTCTTTCAAAAAAATAATACACTAAGAAAAGTAGATATGGCCAACTCTAATCATTTCTTAGTAATACTTTTCCTGGTAACAGCCAAATAACACTAATGTAGAGATTGATGAGGTTTACTGACACATGAGGGGATAGGAATATTATATAAAAACAAATCTTTAGAAATGTTAAAGTTGTCAGACCATAATTGTTGTCCAACCATATGTATTTAAGACCAGTATTCATGCAGAGAAAAACATAAACTATCTAAACCCAGTCTAATTTAGTATTTAAATTGCATCCCCAACAAAATTTACTATTAGAATTGACAATTTTTGCTAGTCTGTAAAGTGGAAAACATATTCTATACAATATTCTCTAAGTGTAAATTTTCTAAAAAGGAGATTGTGTCATTTTAGCAATTAATTGTAACATGATTTCCCTACATGATTCTGGAAAAAATGATTCTTGTTTCTTTGAAAAACAAAACTCCAGTGTGGTGTGCTCAGTTCTGTTTTATAACTCAATAAAACAGTGTCTAAATCTGATACAACTGATTTGTTGTAATTAAAATCAGATACTTCATTACAGATATTATCTGTAAAAGTTAGCAAATTCACTTAGTTAGAATCTCTTAATGAATTAAAATTTCCCTATATACTGTATATGTTACGTTTTTATAAGTCTTGAAAGACATTGTTATCATTAAAATATTTAATTATAGCTCTGTTGATTTTAAACTTAAATCTAATAAACAAGTATACCATCCAAAAATGTACTCTTTTTCCACTTTTGTGATTTGCTTTCTTTAAAAATTCCTTATAAATCTTTAGATGTACAGAATGTACTAAATTTTAATATTATTATGTTTATGAAACATACCTTTAAACCAGTCACAGAGATTGTACATATATCTTGTACTGAATATAATAAAATCCAGACCTTGCTATTTGCAATCTCAAATGCATAACATTCTAACTTAAATTTCTTTTTTCACTAATCATATTTGCAATGTTTCCAATCTGCTGTATCTAACCATTGTATAATACGTTTGTACATTGCAGCCTGTTAAAAGGTTTCAGTGTCAGCCAATTTAATACTTCATTTCTCCCATGTTCTAACATGATTCATGTAAGCTAAGTTAGATGTTTTGTGAAACCATAAAAATTTCAAAAACTGATATAAATCTTTTTAACTTGATCTTTATTTATCAGAAGCTAAGTACAGTGTACAAAATATAGTAGTTTTGAAAAGAACACAATTTTATAGTCTTTCTTCAAATGTGAGGAATATATTGTTGCATTTGTCTATTAATTTAAAAAATATATTGAGCATAGGAATTACAATTATCAGTTTGTATTTCATCTATATTTGATCTCAAATTCCAAGAAAAGTTATTTGCATATTATTCCAATAAAAATAATGTACAAGGTAAATTTGTCATTCTTACTGAGAATTAATACTTTTGTTTTGTCTTCATTAAATTACAGTTTTTTCAATATAATTAAGTGATACGTTTTAAAATATCAGCCGCAAAAGAGGAATATTTCATTCAAAAACATGTTATATTTTTGTACCTTGCATATTATTACTTTGATTAATTTGATTTTACCACTAAAGCAAACAAGATAGGCAAGAGTTGGCATTCCTCCTTAGTAACTTTTTAAATCTAAAGATTGTGATAAGAATGAACCTATCTTGACGTAAGGTTTGTTATTAGAGTATGCATTTTAAGTAAAAGTATAAACTCTTCATGAAATTTTAATTCTTCTAACATAAAAGAAAATAAATAAAAAAATCCCAATTAACTGAGTCAAAAGCATTTTCTGTATCAAAACTTATGGTCATCATTTCTTCCATTTGGTTGTTTATGCGCTCAATCCAAGTCAAAATTATTTTTATGCTGTCTTCAGTTTGTCTTCATAACATAAAACCTGTTAGAAGATCATATAGTAATTTAGATATATATAATTTTAGTGAATGAACAAATAAAGAAACAAAGATCTTATAGTCAACATGCAATAAAGAGACAGGCCTGAAGTATTGCAATTAGTGGAATCTCTGTCTTGTATGAGTAGTGCAAAATTAGGGAATATTTCCATGAAGGTGCTATAAGTTTCTGATCCTGAACTTCTAAAAATAGTTTATGAAGAATATTTAATAATTTTAGAATGTAGTTTATACAAATCAGGTGATAAACCATCTATACCTGCAGTTTTATTTCTTTCATTATTTTATTATCCTCAATTTCATTTAAACTTATTTGCTTTAATAAACTATCAAAAACCAGAAATGGTAGCTTCAAATTGAGGTTATTTTTATTTATTTATTTTTAATTTGTTGCTTTTTAGTTCTGAAGTATGTCGTATGTAATTTAATTTACCATAGTACATTTGAAATTCAGGGAGAATTTTATCAGTATTAATGAGGTGTTTTTTTTCCATTTTACCACTATTAAGTGCTTTCATATAATTTGATCTTGAAAATATTTTCAGGCTGTTTATTTAATTATAAATTCCTTTAAGATTCGGTGTAAGAAGAGAGATTAATTTTTTCGTAATGTCATTTGTACTTTATGAAATAAAATATGTTGATACTTGCTACTTAATGATTTAACAGTGTCTATAAATTTCTATTCTTCTTTTTGCACATTTCATTTTGCAGAGCTTAATTGATTTTGAAGTATTAATAATTTCATGTCCCATTCCTTATCTTTGTTACTAAACCATGTAATGATCTTGAAAGAGTCACATAAATGGCGTTAGTATGTTCATATTCATTACAACTTAAAAATAATCAATTTCTTTAAGAAGCAAAATCTGAAAATCTTTTAGTTTCATCATATAAACAAGAATTATATTTACAATAGCAAATATTCATGTTTTAATACAGTAAAAATCTAAATCATCATGATATCAGAATCAACAAGGAATTATAGAAAATATATCTGTTTTAGTTATTAAATCACTTAAAATATAAATTCATGATTGCATGCCAAACAGATATGAGTACCTTCTTTTTGTGGTAACTGTGCAGAGGAAGCTGATTTAATGAAGAGATATCAAGTGTACTTTGAGAAGACTGAGTATTGTAACATTCTGTACTAGTTCAAGTTAATCCTCTAATAGTTGCCTGAAAATAATAATTCATCATTATAGTAAAACTTTACTAAATTAACAACTCTTAAAATGTAGTCACACATTTTATAATTTATAGTATACGTGTTATAGTCTTTGTTTTGCAGTACACTGAGCTGTTTTATATTTGCATAAAAAGTCTTAACATGATATAAGAGATATTCAAGGCAATGCAATTGTAAATAAAATTATCAGATACTTTAATGACTGTACCTCTGTTGATTAATTCTGATGCCTTGAATGAAAATTCTTCTTTCTATGTCCTGAAAGCTCATCTAGTAGTCATCATGGCTGGTTAGGTGGATTAATGGAGAATTTCAATGGCAGTGGTTCAGAAATCTGACCTCTCTTATTATGAACATTATTATTAAATTAATTCCTTTCAAATGCATTTGTATCATTGTTGATCATAGCCTTAGGTTTGTGATATGTAACCTTGTCTAAATGATCATTAGCATTCCAAAGTAACTTCTATTCTTTGAATGCTGTGGTATCATGGCATGCATTTAAATATGTCCATCTGTTCAATTTACTTTGTTCTGATGATGTCCATCAAGATTTAGGATGAAAGCACTAAAGAATTATAATAGAACCTACTAACAATTGCATGATAAATAGTTTTTGTTAAAGACTCCTTATCTAGTCACATTTCTCCCACTTAACTGTCATATAGCTTTTTGTTTTTGGTTACTTGAAAAGTGCTGCCATACTCAAGCTGTGTGAATTCAAATAACATTTTTTTCCTAACAACGTTTGAATTTGTTTCTGTGGAATATTAATGTCATGAGTATTCTATTTAATCAGACTTCCCATCAAAAAAATTAAAAGAAAGGAAAGACAGAAAACTATACCAACGCTACCTAAAAATTACAAATGGTATAAAAGCCATTGGGAAACTTCCAGTTTTTTATATAAATTCTATTTTTATAAGAAACAGAACAACATGTGGTGACATTATCAAACAATTACTTCTGTAAATTGTAACAAATAACTAATAATCAGTTTCCTCTCAACCATAACCTATCCCGAGTAACTATGTACAATATGTACACACTCAGGGTAATGTCCTACTACAATAAATTGAGTAATTCATACAAGTCCAAAAAGCAATGCAATGTCACATCCAATACATACAGATGATTTAATAACATATCACAAGTCAGGCAATTATAGAATAATCTGCCATTCATTTGCAATGAAACATCAAACAATTAAGTCCTGTTTCTACCTACTTAGTCTCAATGCAGTCTTTAAATTAAAGATGGTCCAACTAAAGGGATTTTAGTTGTGTGTGTTCTTTACTCAGCTCACACACAACTGCTTCATTGTGTTTCTTCTATGTTGTAGTTGACTACAGTGGAGAAGTTCATTAATATTTGGCAACATGCTTAACATCTGTGCCCGCAATTCTCGTTATAAAGCTTTCCCTCCTCCTTGAAAAAAATGCAGGTTTTTGGTTCATATGCTTATGTCTGACAGTTTACTTAGAGGATTAAGGAGCTGTTACGTTCTTTTCTATGGTGCAGAGGTGCATGGCTTGATTCTCCCAGCCTCCTTTGCCTAACTGTGTGCCTCTGGACAAGTCACTTATAAGAGTCTGCTCCTGGACTGAGTCTGAAAAAGGTCCATGGAGTTCAGTGCTCTACTCCAGAAAACAAATTAATAAATAAGTGGCATTACTGTGAAATTTGAAAAAAAATATTTGTGCCTATATCATTTATGGAGTGTGTAACATACTCAAAGCATAGGCACAAATCTATGCCATCCCCTTATCCCTAGGGGCTATATATTAGGTAAAATCAAATTATATTGGCTAGGCTTGTTAGAGCTTTTAAGCGGTTATCCTAGTAATCACTTATGAACCTACGAACTAAGTCAGGAAGGAATACTTTTCATCACAGTATGCACATATGAAATACCATGAAACACTCTGATGTAGTCAAATGGGTTATCAATTGAGTTAAGGTAATTGTCCACGTTAATATTAAGCCTCTGTTTATTACCATTAACTTGAACATTACCAGAACTAGAGGAAGCTTCACTGTTTTGTTTCTTCTATGCTGTAGTTTGCTACAATTGAGAAGTTCATTCATTTTTGACAGACTACTTAACATTTCTGTCTGCAATTCATTTTATATGTTTTTCCACCTTTTTTACAAAAAACACAAGCTTTTGGCTCATATGCTTAACAAGTTAATTTACATGTTAAGACTTTTTACTAGAAATTTGAAAATATTTTTCCACATGTTCCTGTGAATATATCAGATGTTTTTAAAAAGCCAATTTTATTTGTAGCAGTGAATCAACCTATTTGTTATTATGTTCTATAATACCTGTATGAAACACATATGTGAATTATATAGCAGCACTAATCCATCTAAATGGCACAATATATCGAAGGAAGAACATGATGCTTTGTGTTGTTAACACACAAGTAATGAAATAATCATGAAACAAGATAAGGGAATGGTTATTGTTTTATTGAATAAACAAGATTATAATTTTGTTATGAATAGATGTCCGTCATACTGATCAATCACTACTGCAATACCCTTAGCTACAGTATATGGGTTAGATCCTGAAATGATGTAACAGCCAGTCAGCTTGCAGAGCTTCAGGGCACCTTCCATGTACCCAAGCTGTCAAGCAGCTTGAGAAGAGCTGAACTAAAAGTCAAATTTGGATACAAAGCCCTTCAGAGCTTTACTGCCCCCGAAGAGTATGCTCCTCTGAGGATCAACAGTCGGCTCGTGCTTTCCTTTGCTGGGCAGATAAGTTCCAGGGGGGAAAACTTCCTTTTTCTTATATTTATTGATGTTTTATTGCTTTGAGTGTTGTGCTTTAATGTACTGTCTTGAGACTGTAATGTACATTTAAATGGAGCACTTGTATTTCTGTCAGTTTTAAAATAATGTAAACTAACTGATACCATATTTTCTGTGGAGAAATTGTGTTTAATTTTCCATTCTGGGGGTGCTATATGTTTTTTGTTTTTTCTTTCAAAAAGTAACTTCTGTGGACTGGTAATTTTAAAGGCATTTGTGCTTGTTTTCCACAGGAAAGAGGCAACATTATTCAGCTTGACCATGGAAGGTTGTTGATCCCATAATCGGTTTTTCTAACAGCCACAAAAAGAAAAAGTTATGCAAACAGCCTTTGCCTCCACAGCAGGCTAGCAATTTGCTTCAGCCAGATGTAGGTGGCTCTGCTGTGGCTATTTGTACCTCAGACCAGTCATCTCTTATCCTGAATCCCTCTGGTGTAGCACCCACAGCCACTGTGGACAGGGGGTCAGCCATATCCCCTGGGGCAGCTGGAGTCCTCTCAGTAGGTAAATGAGAGCCGCTCTTGTCAGTCCTGGGAGAGGGAGCAGGGATGGTTTCCCTGTTATTTCAGAATGCTGTGCTGATTGATGCAGAAGCATAGGCTGCCATTGGAATCACTGTTGGCCCCATTTCTCCTGCCAATAAGAAACAGGAAAACAAACATGTATCTACTCCTCCTCAAATATCTATGGCTAGAAGCGCAGTTTACTAGGACTGGCTAAGGGTATGATTCACAATATTGATCCTTCTTGTAGTGTAGTTTATGGTAAAAGAAAGAGAGATGTCTCTTTTCCTGAAGAGCTTCAAAATTATGAATCGTAACAGAAAGATGCATGGATAGATTTAGGCTTTTTCCTCAAATTGCTAATTCAAGCTCAGAGGACAGCACCGTTTCTGATTGTTCCTGTGGGGCGGGGAATTCTCTATCTGTAATACTATTGGTAGAATGCCCCAGTGTTTTCAGTGGGAGAAAACTGAGGTTTCTCAGAAAATACTGCAAGTTGATACAGAAGGATTTTCCAGAACCTGTAGCCATTCCTCTTGTCCTGCTTGCTTTAGTGGATATGTGTTTTACTGTCTGCAATTTTCCTGATAGTTACCAGCTGTTCCTAAAACTGCAGATACATTGTATAAAGTTCCTCATTCACACACTCACACACACACACACACACACACACACACACACACACACACACACACTCTCACACAGTAATGGGGGTTGCCATCACCAGCTTGGTAACATCGAACTTGCATCCCATGGTCTTTTCTGCCTTTTCATTACCAGTAAACCATTATCTACTGAAGGAAAAATGACAGGCCAATTCCCCCTTCCCAAGGGATGGACATGCTAGCATCAGCTACTTATTCATGTCCTCCTGTACGCATTTCTTACACCACCCAAGTAGTTACTCAAATTTAGGTCATTTGTGTTGGACAAAGGGATTTATCCCTGTCCATCATGGAGTTGGGCACTGAAATACAGCTTTAAACAGAAAAGAATATCCACTCTTTAATGCATTTGTCAGCACAGTGTAATATAGTTCATGGCAATTACATATTGCTGTTTCTTTTACTTGTCATTTCTTGCATGTAGACAACTTCCTCTTAACACTTAATTTAGGAGTTTGCCCCTAAACGCCCTTACTAGCTTATAACCTTTCATGGTTATACATGTATCGCTTGCCTGCAATCTCACAGTGCATTCAAGAAATATAATATAAAACCATTCCAGGAAATGCATTTTTGGGGAGTTGAGAGTGGAGAACTGAGATTATAGGAGTTACACACAGACAGATGGGGCTTTGGTTGGACTGTGGACATCTAATACACATTTATTCTGTACCATTTTTGAAAGTCATACAACAAAAGCTCTGCATCCAGAAAACTTCGATAAATAATTGCAGACATATTATACTGTTTAGTTTCCAAGCTACTTTGCCAGCAAATGATTGATTGCTATACACTCATATTTCTGGGTAAGAGTCAATGTAGGCAACAAACTATAAAGTAAGTCAGGTTATATCATTTGAAATGGAAAATAAAAAACTGCATATTTCATTACAAGTATATATAAAGACATTACTGTTGATATATAGTGAAATAGTAAACAATTTAAGAATGATGAACCTGTATTTCGAAAACTGTATATACCATCATAATATTTTTGTATTAGAATGTGTTTCACCCATTGCATGGCTGATACTATAACTTGTTTTACAAATATGTAAGAAAAGGAGCTAATGTGTGAATGTGTTATCAAGGTTTCTTGTCTGATTTGTGTTTGCGTACTGCATGACGTTTGCCCTTTCATGACACTGGCTTTGCCTGTTAGGACAGACTGTGTGTACAAAGTATAATTTCGACTTTATATGCTTAGATTGCCAGTGGTTAGAGGTGCACCCCTGTGTCTTAGCAGTAAGGTGATGTATTCATTCACAAGTGCAGAATTTGCAGTTTTGAGGAAAATGACAGTCAAAGCCTGGGGCTACGCAGCTGGTCTGACAGCTTCGTGTTTGGAACACCAGCATTTTATTATGCTGTCTCTACTGATTTTCCTCATAGGTCACATTACTGCCTTCTTTTAGAAAACTGTATGATTAATGGAGAAAATTGTTCTTTGCGAAAGTTAGAAGAATATATATATTCTGAAGAAATTCTTCTCCTAAAGTTTAACCTGTTATAGAACAGGGAAAGGATTTAAGAACAGAGGCAAAGACATTAGATGGTGGGAGACACTACGGTCAGCATTCTTGTTTGTTGAAGTCAGAGATAATTCTGACAGAAATGGATGCAGTATATGCAAAAGTACAGAAGAAATAAGAAGTAATAAACAGTGAAATGTGATCCATTTAGGATAACAGGAAGTCCAGATAGATATATTTATTTATGTATTATTTATTTATATATGTTTATTTTATTTTTGTATTATTTTATATTTGTTTACCGAGTAGTGCCCATTTCAGCTGAGACCTGGGGAGAAAAGCTACACAAGTACAAATACAATGTAAACAATTTAAACAGTACAGAATTTACAGTATCAGAATTTTGAGTAAAACCTTCTATAAACATCAAAGTAAAACTAGCTAAAAATATTGCAGATAAGGAAAACTATGTAGAAACTAAAAATGACAGATTCTTTGTATGAAATATGTAATAACATGAATCTGACAGTATGCAACGAGATATAAATATGAGACAAATAAGGAGTGGAAAGACTGGAGAGACAAAAGTTGCAATAAGGAAGAAAAATTAAATCAACGTAGAATAGACAGTCATCAATACCAAGAAGCAAATAGCCATGAACTGTATACAGGTGAAAAGTGAGGAGGTTAAGAGTATTAGGAGATATGAAAAGTTATCCTGGTGAGCAACAGGTGCAGAGCCAGTGTTTTATGAGCTATTCTTTTAATTTTGATTTAAAAGAAGGATAGGAGGGAGTGCTTTGTACGTTTAGTGGAAGTGAATTCCAGTACTTTGGAATTTTGTTTGAGTAGAGGGATTCCCTGTGGTAGTTATGAGACTGTGTTATTTTGAGCAGCAATTTGTCGGATGACCTGAGGGACCTACTGTTGACGTGTGGTTGGAGCAGGGTAGAAATTCTGGGGTTGTGCTTGGGATTGTAAATAATTTTGTGGATAAGGGTAAGGTTGGGGAGTTCGAACCAGTTTAGTTGTTGAAGAGCAATACAATGATGGGCTTTATGGGGGAGATTGGTGGCAAACTTTGCTATTTTGTTGTAGCAGGACTCTAGGATTTGAAGGTCGGCTTTGCGTACATTGGTGAAACTGTGTGAGCATTATAGGAGAGTAGATAGAAGCTGAGCTCTAGCTGTGGCTAGCCTGACTTGTAGTGTTAGGTTGTGGGGTAAGGTTTTGCCCTACAGAGAGCACTGAGTTCAGCATGGACTTTTTTGATTGTTTAGGATATGTGAATATCAAATTTTAGTTGTTCGTCTATTGTAATACCTAGGAGTTTGGCCTGGTTAGTTAGGTCAATTTTGCTGTCATTGGTGAATAGAATAGAGTTGTATTTGGTAGATTTGTTTGTGAATATAATTAACTTAGTCTTTTTTGGGTTAAGAATGAGTTGGGGATTTATAAGGTAAGATTCAGTTTCTTGAAATGCTTTTTGAATCTTATCTTGGAGTTCTAGTGGGAAGGGGGCCGAGATAAGAGATGTGTCATTAGCATACTGTATTATTGAGGCGAGTTAGGTTGCAGACATTAGGTTATTGGTAAAGATGATAAAGAGAAAGGGGCCCAGTATTGACCCTTAGGGTACACCAGTGTGTACAGGCAGTAGAGAGGAGAGATTGTGGTCCTATTTAGTAGCCTGTTGCTGGTTAGATAGGTAACTGTGAAACCAAGTTAGGAATGATAGACTGAGGTAGTATGTGGCAAGTTTATTAAGAAGTAATTGGTGGGAGATGGTCTCAAAAGCTTTTGACATGTTCAGGAAAACTGCAGATACTAGTTGCATATTGTTTATAAGGTGGTGAATGGTATTTGTGAAAGCTTTTAAGGCAGTGTTAGTACTATGCTTAGGACAGCAACCGTGCTGGGTGTCTGCTAGAAGGTTATGTGACGTAAGGTCATTTGGGAGTTGTTGCTGAATACATTTCTCAGGGACTTTGGCTATTGGAGGGAGGATTTCAATGGGGTAGTTAGCAATTTCTATAGAGGGGCCACCCTTGTGAAGGGGAATGATATGAGAGATTTTCCAGAAGTTTGGCACTTATTGTTTGGAGTCTGAACGATTGATTAATATTGAGATTGGATAGGAGATGGATGGGGCTGCGATATTTAGGAATTCATTAGGTAGCTGGTCGGCAGCAAAGCAGCAGGATTTTAGCTTGCTTAGGAGATTTTTAATGTAGGATGTTTGAACAGGTTTAAATGAGAAGGATTATGTTGTACTAGCTGCAGGGGAGGGGACTGTGAATGGTAGGTGTTGGTTGCTTTCTAGGAGGCAGGAGATAGAGTTAATAAAATGTGAGTTGAACTGTGAGGCTGAGGGTTCGGAGGTATTGGATATGGAAGTAGGGGGGGGGGGTTTACCAGGGTTGAGGAGGTACTTGATTGTTTGCCAGAATTTTTGTGGGTTGTGAATGTGCTTTTGTTGAGAGGTTAGAAAGTAGCATTTTTTATCATTGTTGACTTCTTTCTTAGTTTGGTTCTCACTAAAAATCAGGACCCTTGCACATCCTAAACAATTTAAGACAGCCACCAAAGAGCACTTTAAAAGTCACTGGTCCTGCCACTGCACTCCCCTCCTTAACACCCCCTACTTCTCATACCTTAATCTACTTTCTGCCCTTAACTCACTCTTCTCACTAGCTCTATCTAATCTTCCTTGACTACTCTTTCTACTGTCTTCTAAAATGTATTAAGCAAATTGTCTCATAGAAACAGTCTATTGTAATTGTCTTGCCTTCATGCAACTACATTATGATAAAACTGGGTTTTTGTAACCACTTACCCCAAAAACTATATTCATCTTAATGACATATTATTTCTTTTTATACATCTTGAAATAGTTTTTCTATACTCCTGATTATTGACACTGTATAACATTGTATTGCTACTTAATGCCTTGTAATAATACTGTAACATTGCTGTTTAATGCTAATTTGTAATGAAAATTGTATAATATGCTAGAGCTTTTCTCCCCGGGCCTCTGCTGAAAAAGGGCTCTTTAGTTGAGTTGAACAATCCCAGTCAACAAATGTAAAATAAATAAATAAAATAAATAAAAGTTTCGAGGATAGGTATAGGGCTGTGGCTTTGTGTCTGTTTAATTAGTAGTTTCGTTTCAGAAGATAGCCACGGTAGCTGTTTTGATTTGGTGCATATTTTTCTGGTGGAGGCAAGTCTATTTAGGATATTAAGGAATTTATTGTTAAAGAGTTCTACTGCAAGGTCCAGTTGTAGATTTTGGAATGGTGACCAATCACAATTTTGAAGTAATCGATTAAATAAGTCTGAGAAGAAGTGTTTTTTTTTACTGTGGATGTATTTATAGGGAGTGCGGGATTGAGTTAGAGTTTTTTTCCTTACCAGAAATGTAGGGGTATAGTCACTAAGGGTAATGGGTAGACAGCAGGATTGGTGACTCAGGTTAGGCTTATTAGTTAATATCCAGTCCAGCAGTGACAGTTTATTATTGTGTTTATCAGTGCAAGTGAGACAGTTTATAATTTGGGAGAAGTTATAAAGGTTGATGTAATTTGTGGGGCTGACTGAGGAGCAGGAGAGAAAGTCAAGATTAAAGTTTCCTATGATGATAGCTTCTTGACTGAATATGGAGGCAGACCAAGAGAGGAGAAGTTCTGTGCTCTGAGGATTGTTTCCAGGGGGCAGCAATAATGATTCTAGTTTTGTGGGATTTATTTGCAGGTGTGTGATGAGGATTTCTGCATTGGGGATATCTGGTGATGTACAGTCTATTTTTTCTATGTTTAGGGTATCTTTAAAGATAATTGCTACTCCACCACCTCTTTTGTTTAAGCTATCTTGTCTAATGACATTGTAACTGTTGTATGTGATTTCAATGTGGGGTTTAACCAGGTTTCTCTATTGAAAGCTATTTGACATTTGATTACCTGGAAAGTCTGACTGGGTCCAGAAAGACCCATTTTCAGCAGAGGTCCAGGGAGAAAAGCTCCAAAATGCATGTAAAAAGAAATGTTAATACAGAAGTAGAAATAACAAAGACAATAAAAAATATGTTGTAAAGCATGTGAAGAACAGTAGAATATTAAGTTACAAGTAGAAATTATTACAATAAATATAATACATTATTATAGGAGAACATGTGACTGTTAAGACACCAGTTATAATTTGATAATAGTAACAATCAATTAAACACAGCAGAAGAAAGCAGAGTAAGGGATGAGAAAGGGGTATAATGCAAGTGCGTTAAGTGGGAAAGGAATGAGGGGAAATATAAGATCAGAGAGAGGGAACTAGAGTGAGAAAAGTAAGTAGTTTGGGTGTTAAGGTAGTGGGGTACGCAGAGCACAGAGAGAAGTTTATACCTATTACAGATCGTAGTTGTAGAATTAAAAGGTGGAAAGGGGAGAAGGGAGGAAGGGAAGGAGAATTTGATATTGTGAAAATGTAGTTTGTGGTAGTTAGAAAATGATATAGTATCAAGTAGGGTTAGAGCAGCAACAGATCTATGCTTTGCTTAAGTATTCCTTTAGAGTGATTTTGAATTAGCGGAAGTTGATGTTTGATCTAATGTCTGTGGAAAGCTTGTTCCAAGCTTTGGCAGTGGAATAGGACTATAGGGGTTTTCCAGCAGTTTCATTGAGGTTGTGTACAGAAATAAGTTGTTTGTCTTTGGACCTTAGAGATCTATTTGGGAGATAGGTAGAAAATACAGATGTTAGTGCAGGACAGGCAGTAGGCTTATAGATAATTTTGTGGGTTGTTAGGCATTGTAAGTAGATGAGTCTTAGGAAGTCAAAAGTTTGCTTTATTTGCAAACCATTTCAATTTTGCTGTTCTTATTTCAGGATATAAAGAACCTCAGAGTATGCTGTTTTCCTTAAACCTATGGTTTAAAATTAAATGCACATGCAGCATTTAGTGTTGATGTTACAAAACATTGAAACTCAAAAATGTTTTTTGTAAAAAAATTTTTCATTTACAGTTACGCCAGTCATTTAAATTACACAATCTAGTAAACTATTTTTAAGAATAGATCTTGAAGTGTTGTACTACTGAAAATATATAACTGAATCACCTCTTTTCAGCCAGTTGTTATACATCCATTATTGTAATGAAGCTGTATCTTGCAGTGGATGATGTTGTAGGGTAAAGACCATCACCAAAGTAGTGTTTGCCATAAGGTATGAACACGGTATGTTTGGTATTGATTGTAAAGCTCGGGTGGTCAAACGTAGTATACCTATACTTCAAGAAGAGTAACGTCAAAATACTGACAATCACAATTCTGATGCAAAGGTATCAACAGCCCATAATATTGTCACATCAAAATACAGAACTCACAGTACAGTCAAAAATGCATTTGCAGGGTGAGCAGAGGGTCAGGGCTGGAATTAGGGTCAGGAGCAGAGTTAGAGTAAGAGTTATCATACATTAATAAGGTCAGCAGAGGTCAAGGTTGGAGTTAGGGTCAGGAGCAGAGTTAGGGTAAGAGTTATCATACATTAGTAAGGTCAGCAGGAGTCAGAGTTGGAGTTAGGGTAAGGGTTACCATAAATTAGTGAGATCAGCAGGGGTCCAGGTTGGAGTTAGGGTAAGGGGTACCATACATTAGTAATGTGGGCAGGGGCCAGGGTTGGAGTTACAGTCAGTGGCAGAGTTAGGCTAAGGGTTAACATGCATTAGTAAGGTGAGCAGGGTGGGTCAGGTTTGGAGTTAGAGTAAGGGTTACTATACATTAGTAAGGTCAGCAGAGGTCAGGGTTGGAGTTAGGGTCTGGGCAGAGTTAGGGTAAGGGTTACCATGCATTATAAGGTGAGCATGAGGGCTTTGAAGCTGCTATCTTAACATGTTTAGACTAATTCAAAAGGATACATGCAGAAAATATTTAAATAGTCTGTTAAATGAGATTTCTGACATTATCTGCAAAATATCCATCAATACGATGATATTTCTTTAAGTCACCAATGAACTTTCATTGACAGAAATGTGATTACAAACATCTAACAAAAAAGTCACTAAACTAAAAGGATCAAAATATAAAGGAACGGCTTACAATTGCAATCACTTAAAAAAAAAACGTTGCTTTTCTGTGGGGAACTTTGCCTCCTGTTGCAGTTTAAGTGTAATACAATTCAACCACTGAAACCACAGATGAAATTTACCATAACAAGAGACATGGCAACCTCATATGACATTAGTCAAAATTCCAAACATGGCAGCCCTGATATTTCAGGGGATTGGAAATACATCAGTATTATAAATTTGAGAAAAAAAGCACCAAAACTATAATTGCATCCTCATAGATGCACGGCAGACTTATGGGATGCTTCTTTTATATTTCTGAAGAAATCACATACTATAAAATTATAAAAAATCAAATTGAACATCCTCTGTTCTTATAAACTCAGTCTTTGGTAAGGTACCTACTGTGCCATTGATAAATCACATACAGTGAGAGTCAGCCATGCCATGATCACCGACATATGAAATGTTTAACTTTCATTCTGCCATACCATGATCACTGACATATGAAATGTTTAACTTTCATCCAGCCATGCCACGATCACCAACGTATGAAATGTTTAACTTTCATCCTGCCATACCACGGTCACCGACGTATGAAATGGTTAACTTTCATCCAGCCATACCACGATCACTGACATATAAAATGATTAACTTTCATCCAGCCCTACCACGATTACTGACATATGAAATGTTTAACTTTCATCCAGCCATGCTATGGTCAATGACATATGAAAAGTTTAACTTTCATCCAGCCATACCATGATCACCGGCATATGAAATGTTTAACTTTCATCCTGCCATACCACGATCACTGACATATGAAATGTTTAACTTTCATCCAGCCATGCCACGATCACTGACATATGAAATGTTTAACTTTCATCCTGCCATACCACGATCACTGAGATATGAAATGATTAACTTTCATCCTGCCATACCACGATCACCCGATCACCGACATATGAAATGTTTAACTTTCAACCTGCCATACCATGATCACCGACATATGAAATGTTTAACTTTCATCCAGCCATGCCATGGTCACTGACATATGAAATGTTTAACTTTCATCCTGCCATACCACGATCACTGACATATGAAATGTTTAACTTTCATCCTGCCATACCACGATCACTGACATATGAAATGTTTAACTTTAATCCAGCCATACCACGATCACTGACATATGAAATGATTAACTTTCGTCCTGCCGTACCATGATCACTGACATATGAAATGTTTAACTTTCATCCTGCCATGCCACGATCCCTGACGTATGAAATATTTAACTTTCATCCAGCCATGCCATGAGCACTGACATATGAAATGTTTAACTTTCATCCAGCCATGCCACAATCACCGATGTATGAAATGTTTAACTTTCATCCTGCCATACCACGATCACCGACATATGAAATGTTTAACTTTCATCCAGTCATGCCACGATAACTGACATATGAAATGATTACCTTTCATCCTGCAGTGCCGTGGCAGTAGTATTGTTACCTCACAGCAAGAGGTTCTCCCGTTTGATTCTCGGCTTGGCTTGGGAGTGCCTTCTGTGTGGAGTCTGCATGTCCTCTCAGCAGTTGGGTAGCATTTGAAAGGAATGCGTGCATAAATGGGCATGCTTTCGTTGAAGGTTGGGCATCGAGCTGGCACCTCGGCGTTTCATAAAAATCTAATGCCAATCATTAGCGGACCGGAGTTCCGCTATGGCGACCCCTTACTTGTAAAAAGCCGAAAGACAAACAAACAAACAAACCTTTCATCCTGCAATGCCATGGTCACTGACATATAAAATGTTTAACTTTCAATCATCCATGTCACGATCACTGACATATGAAATGTTTAACTTTCATCCTGCCATACCACGATCACTATGATATGAAATGATTTACTTTCATCCAGCCATGCCACGGTCACTGACATTTGAAATGTTTAACTTTCATCCAGCCATGCCACGATCACTGACACATAAAACGATTAACTTTCTTCCAGCCATGCCACGGTCGCTGACATATGAAATGTTTAACTTTCATCCAGCCATGCCACGATCACTGACATATGAAATGATTAACTTTCATCCTGCCATACCACGATCTCCAACATATGAAATGTTTAACTTTCATCCAGCCATGCCACGGTCACTGACATATGAAATGATTAACTTTCATCCAGCCATGCCACAGTGACTGACATATGAAATGTTTAACTTTTATCCTGCCATGCCACGGTGACTGACATATGAAATGTTTAACTTTCATCCTGCCATACCACGATCAACAACATATGAAATGTTTAACTTTCATCCAGCCATGCCACGATCACTGACATATGAAATGTTTAACTTTCATCCAGCCATGCCATGGTCACTGACATATGAAATGTTTGACTTTTGTCCAGCCATGCCACGATCACTGACATATGAAATGTTTAACTTTCATCCAGCCATGCCACGATCACTGACATATGAAATGTTTAACTTTCATCCAGCCATGCCACAGTCACTGACATATGAAATGTTTAGCTTTCATCCAGCTATGCCACGGTCACTGGCATATGAAATGTTTAACGTTCATCCTGCCATGCCGTGGTCACTGACATATGAAATGCTTAACTTTCATCCTGCCATACCACGATCACTGACATATAAAATGTTTAACTTTCATCCTGCTATGCCATGATCACTGACATATGAAATGTTTAACTTTCATCCAGCCATGCCATGGTCACTGATATATGAAATGTTTAACTTTCATCCAGCCATACCACGATCACTGACATATGAATTGTTTAACTTTCATCCAGCCATACCATGATCAGTGACATATGAAATGTTTAACTTTCATCCAGCCATGCCACGGTCACTGACGTATGAAATGTTTAACTTTCATCCTGCCATACCATGATCACTGACATATTAAATGTTTAACTTTCATCCAGCCATACCACGATCACTGACATACGAAATGTTTAACTTTCATCCAGCCATGCCAATGTCACTGACATATGAAATGTTTAACTTTCATCCTGCCATACCACGATCACTGACATATTAAATGTTTAACTTTCATCCAGCCATACCACGATCACTGACATATGAAATGTTTAACTTTCATCCAGCCATACCATGGTCACTGACATATGAAATGTTTAACTTTCATCCTGCCATACCACGATCACTGATATATTAAATGTTTAACTTTCATCCAGCCATACCACGATCACTGACATATGAAATGTTTAACTTTTATCCTATGCCACGATCACTGACATATGAAATGTTTAACTTTCATCCAGCCATGCCATGGTCACTGACATATGAAATGTTTAACTTTCATCCTGCCATACCACGGTCACTGACATATGAAATGTTTAACTTTCATCCTGCCATACCACGGTCACTGACATATGAAATGTTTAACTTTCATCCTGCCATACCATGTTCATTGACATATGAAATGTTTAAATTTCATCCAGCCATGCCACGATCACTGACATATGAAATGTTTAACATTCATCCTGCCATGCCATGGTCACCGACATATGAAATGTTTAACTTTCATCCTGCCATACCAAGATCACTGACATATGAAATGTTTAACTTTCATCCTGCCATACCACGTTCATTGACATATGAAATGTTTAACTTTCATCCTGCCATACCACGATCACTGACATATGAAATGTTTAACTTTCATCCTGCCATACCACGTTCATTGACATATGAAATGTTTAACTTTCATCCTGCCATACCACGTTCATTGACATATGAAATGTTTAACTTTCATCCAGCCATGCCACGATCACTGACATATGAAATGTTTAACATTCATCCTGCCATGCCATGGTCACCGACATATGAAATGTTTAACTTTCATCCTGCCATACCACGATCACTGACATATGAAATGTTTAACTTTCATCCTGCCATACCACGTTCATTGACATATGAAATGTTTAACTTTCATCCTGCCATACCACGATCACTGACATATGAAATGTTTAACTTTCATCCAGTCATGTCACGATCACCGACATATGAAATGTTTCACTTTCAGCCTTCTTTTTTTATAAATCAGACTGCAAATTGAAAAAAACTTCTAGCCAAAAATGCTTATTTGTCTCCATGGTCTCATTTTCCTTACCATCAGCGTAAAAGAACTTTACTGAATAATTCCACACAACATTGGTATTGTATGATTTACTGAGTTTTTTTTTAGGAAAGGTACACATCAAGATAAAATTAACTTATATGAAGAAATGCTAGAAAGTATCCTGAAGAATAACTTTATTAATTTGGAAAATCAGTTTTTATACAGGAAAATGGAGTTGCCATGGATACTGCCCGTGGATCCCTCTTTATAAATATTGTTATGTTTGGATGAGAGCACAGATTTGTGTTTCATAATGAGATGTTTGAAGCATGTGAACTGTATATTAGATTTTTAGATAATATTTTTGTTGTCTTGAGAGAAAAAAGAGAAACAATTGCAGAATTTGTCAACTATCTCTACTAATTTCTTTGAATTTTCCTAAGTAATAGGGGAGGCTAGTATTAACTATCTAGATGTCTTCTTGGAGAAAGACAAGGGGCCAGATTCAGGAAGGCTTACACGGAGTTCAAGAGTAGTGTAAGCCTCCGTGTAAGCCTCCCGATTCAGGTACAGCCCAAACCTCCGTGTAAGAGACAGCTAACACGTCTCTTACACGGACTGGGCGTGGAAATGCTCAATACCTCATTTGCAGCTCCAAGATATGCAAATGAGGTATTTGAGCAATCCATGAAGCAGAAACCAGTCCGTGTAACGGACGTGTTAGCTGCAGAAATGTACTCAGCTGACAACTGAGTACATTTCTGCAAAATCAAAAACAGAGCTATGTCAGCTCCAAATAAAGGGTGCATATGTGTCATTAAGCATGCCAATGGCCAAATATGTGGCCATTGGCATGAAAAAGTGTTGCAAAAATAAGTTAACTTTTTTTTTTTCACGGGATTTTTGTGTTTAACTGCAGCGCACACCCGCGCAAACGGGGTGCGCTACCTAAAACTGAAAACCGAAGCTTATAAGCCCACAATTGTGGGATTTATGTATTACATGGAATGTCAATGGAGGGACTTGCAGACTAAAAACAATATGGCCTCCGTTTAGTGGTTGTCAAGGGGGGGAAGCTCCGTGTAAGATATGTAACTAAGCATTACTAGGCAATCCTATGTAAATGAGGGTTACAATACTGAGCTCCAAATAGACCAGCAAGGCAGCACAGAGTTCAATATATTTATTAAATACTGATGAATATAACAAACTAGTTTCGGCCAACAGCCTTCTTCAGTGTAAAATAGTATAATCAAGTTCATTTGCATCATCCTTTAAATACATATCAAGAGCCAATCAAAAGGTTGGGCTCATGAATACTAATAGTTTTGAAAAATATTAATAAAACATGTTTTAGGGCACTTAGAGCAAATCATATAGATATACAATGAAAATTAATATATATACTCAGGTGAGGTCCATCCATAACAGGAAAAATAACCACCAGGTGTATACATGAAACTAAACAAATTATTAGTATATTCTAACATGTCCATATGACAATATATTCATACTTATTGTCAGTTTTTATAATCCCATATTGGATAAACCACTATCACATGCTATTCAGCAGTTCTTGGTTAGAGAAACCATAGGTAAAAATATCAGATACTAACGCTCAAAGGACTCAAACATGCTATGTCATAAGGGAGCATATGTTGGACCGATTAGGTTATATATATATATGCAAATGTATATATATAGAGATTGGTAGTGGGCAAAACAAATAATGAACATAGAGCACAAAGTAGATCAACAATAATGAGGATAACAGCCTGAACATAAAGGCTTACGATTTGTTGAGAATAAACATTACAGCTATTATATATCCGTCCATGACAAGAGAGAAGACCACCCAATAAATACAAGAAATAAGGTTAATTATTAATATGTTCTAACATCTCCATCTGGCAATGTATTCATACTTGGAATCTAATTTAATCTTCCCATGTTGAATAGAACACCCACGCACTGTTTGACAGTTTTAATTGACGACCCCATGGCTAGTACATATCAATTATAGATATTCAAAAGATTCCTTCATGCTATATCATAAGGAGCATATGTTTAACAGGTTAGATGTGTATACCCACATATGTATATCAATATAGGTCAGTTATTAAACATAACTTGTAATGGACATGGAGCACAATGTAAAATTGGATCAACAATACTGAAATCAACAGCCTAAACATAAAGGCTTGCCCATTTCTTCCAAAAAGTGATTAAGGCTGTTGTATCTCTAGTACATATATGTAAATGGCATCATTTACAAACCAAAAAAGAAGAAGAAAAACGTGACAATGCATCTAGTTTCAACTTACATTATGCTAACAAATATAAATGCTCAGTCAGCTGGCTAGCAAATTAAATGCCTCTCAAGAGAAAATTTATTCTTAGCTACACTTGGCCACCATATCATACATAGTATTACAAGATAGCCCATATGACTTGATATCTTAACACCCTGTTCAATATTGAACCAGAATGTTTTGACATTCATAATCCATATGCTTAAAGACATATAGATAGGAGACAAATAGAAATTTCCCACTTAGTGTCCTATTATTGAATGTACTAATACAGACTCAATATATTCCTACAAATGATCATTTAGTCCCGGTGAAATAAAGCCCCCAGTGTAATAATCCAATGTTTCTCTTTTCGATCCAGTAGCCCATGCCAACCTTGTTTGTTTGTTCTGTCTCCAGAAATGCGGTCAATGACCATAAAAGTGAACCTCGCTTGAGAATGTTTTAATGTGTGTTGATATAGGGCACTGGTCTCCTTATGGTTTTTATATCACTGCGATGTTCGCTCATTCTAAATCTTAGGGCTCTGGAAGTTTGTCCAACATAAAATCCCCCACAGTAACAAGAAGCCAGGTACACCACCCAGTCGCTACTGCAGTTTCCAAAGATCTTGATATCAAAAACTTTGCTAGTATTATTTCAACATATATTGACAGGAACCACAATGGCCACAAGGGAATGATCCAATGAGTTCATCACCATGAAGTGTCAGTTGTTTGTGGATAGTCCCCCCACTTGCCATATGTTTAAAATGTGAAAAATAGGACCCTAAGGTCTTACCACGTTTATATGAGAAAAGACAACGGGGTCCCAAAAAACTTCGCAGCTTGTCATTGGCCAATAAAATGTTCCAATGTTTATTAATGAATCAATATAGGTCAGTTATTAAACATAACTTGTAATGGACATGGAGCACAATGTAAAAATTGGATCAACAATACTGAAATCAACAGCCTAAACATAAAGGCTTGCCCATTTCTTCCAAAAAGTGATTAAGGCTGTTGTATCTCTAGTACATATATGTAAATGGCATCATTTACAAACCAAAAAAGAAGAAGAAAAACGTGACAATGCATCTAGTTTCAACTTACATTATGCTAACAAATATATGTTATTGGCAGCTTCAAGGAACAGCTATGGGGGCATCTTTTGCCCCTATATATGCTGACCTTTTCATGGCTTATGTTGAGGAATTTATGATCTATGATACATCACACAACATCTTTCAGGTGGAAATGGATATTTGGAGACGTTATCTGGACGACTGCTGGTTGGTGTGGCGGGCTGATGTAGGATACTTGCGGGAATTTGTTGAATATCTTAATGATAATGTGTGGGGACTTGAATTTTCGGTGACATTTGATAAAAATTCTATCAACTTTTTGGATGTCACAGTATACAGGAACCCAGACAATACTCTGTCTACGAGGGTTTTCCGCAAGTACCAATATAACACCCTGTTACATGCATCAAGTTTACATCCCCGTCACACAATCAGGAGTATTCCAATATCCCAGTTTATTCGTATCAAACGTCTCAGTTCCAACATGGAGGAATATCAATTGGCCAGTAGGGATCTCAGTCAGAGGTTTATTAACAGGGGATATGATGGATTTGATATTGTGTCGGCTCAGAGTAGAGCTAATCGTCCTGTGAGGGACGACTTATTACAATATCAGAATAAAAATAAAAATCAATCCTCTCCTAATACATGTGTTAGGTTCATCACCACTTATGGCAGAAACATTAATATGATTAGAAACATCATTAATAAACATTGGAACATTTTATTGGCCAATGACAAGCTGCGAAGTTTTTTGGGACCCCGTTGTCTTTTCTCATATAAACGTGGTAAGACCTTAGGGTCCTATTTTTCACATTTTAAACATATGGCAAGTGGGGGGACTATCCACAAACAACTGACACTTCATGGTGATGAACTCATTGGATCATTCCCTTGTGGCCATTGTGGTTCCTGTCAATATATGTTGAAATCCAAGGCGTTCACCAGTCGTAATACTAGCAAAGTTTTTGATATCAAGATCTTTGGAAACTGCAGTAGCGACTGGGTGGTGTACCTGGCTTCTTGTTACTGTGGGGGATTTTATGTTGGACAAACTTCCAGAGCCCTAAGATTTAGAATGAACGAACATCGCAGTGATATAAAAAACCATAAGGAGACCAGTGCCCTATATCAACACACATTAAAACATTCTCAAGCGAGGTTCACTTTTATGGTCATTGACCGCATTTCTGGAGACAGAACAAACAAACAAGGTTGGCATGGGCTACTGGATCGAAAAGAGAAACATTGGATTATTACACTGGTGTTTTATTTCACCCGGACTAAATGATCATTTGTAGGGAATATATTGAGTCTGTATTAGTACATTCAATAATAGGACACTAAGTGGGAATTTCTATTTGTCTCCTATCTATATGTCTTTAAGCATATGGATTATGAATGTCAAAACATTCTGGTTCAATATTGAACAGGGTGTTAAGATATCAAGTCATATGGGCTATCTTGTAATACTATGTATGATATGGGCGGTGGCCAAGTGTAGCTAAGAATAAATTTTTCTTTATGGAGCACTAATGAGAGGCATTTAATTTGCTAGCCAGCTGACTGAGCATTTATATTTGTTAGCATAATGTAAGTTGAAACTAGATGCATTGTCAATGCTTTTTCTTCTTCTTTTTTGGTTTGTAAATGATGCCATTTACATATATGTACTAGAGATACAACAGCCTTAATCACTTTTTGGAAGAAATGGGCAAGCCTTTATGTTTAGGCTGTTGATTTCAGTATTGTTGATCCAATTTTTACATTGTGCTCCATGTCCATTACAAGTTATGTTTAATAACTGACCTATATTGATATACATATGTGGGTATACACATCTAACCTGTTAAACATATGCTCCTTATGATATAGCATGAAGGAATCTTTTAAATATCTATAATTGATATGTACTAGCCATGGGGTCGTCAATTAAAAACTGTCAAACAGTACGTGGGTGTTCTATTCAACATGGGAAGATTAAATTAGATTCCAAGTATGAATACATTGCCAGATGGAGATGTTAGAACATATTAATAATTAACCTTATTTCTTGTATTTATTGGGTGGTCTTCTCTCTTGTCATGGACGGATATATAATAGCTGTAATGTTTATTCTCAACAAATGCGTAAGCCTTTATGTTCAGGCTGTTATCCTCATTATTGTTGATCTACTTTGTGCTCTATGTTCATTATTTGTTTTGCCCACTACCAATCTCTATATATATACATTTGCATATATATATATAACCTAATCGGTCCAACATATGCTCCCTTATGACATAGCATGTTTGAGTCCTTTGAACGTTAGTATCTGATATTTTTACCTATGGTTTCTCTAACCAAGAACTGCTGAATAGCATGTGATAGTGGTTTATCCAATATGGGATTATAAAAACTGACAATAAGTATGAATATATTGTCATATGGACATGTTAGAATATACTAATAATTTGTTTAGTTTCATGTATACACCTGGTGGTTATTTTTCCTGTTATGGATGGACCTCACCTGAGTATATATATTAATTTTCATTGTATATCTATATGATTTGCTCTAAGTGCCCTAAAACATGTTTTATTAATATTTTTCAAAACTATTAGTATTCATGAGCCCAACCTTTTGATTGGCTCTTGATATGTATTTAAAGGATGATGCAAATGAACTTGATTATACTGTTTTACACTGAAGAAGGCTGTTGGCCGAAACTAGTTTGTTATATTCATCAGTATTTAATAAATATATTGAACTCTGTGCTGCCTTGCTGGTCTATTTGGAGCTTTCTACTTGGTTTGGACCGTGCATCCCCTCGTGCATAGGACTTGGTTCATTCGGTTACAATACTGAATCACACTGCCACATAGGTAATGAGCACTTTCTGAGTAGTGTAAGAGTTAGAGAAGGGGGAGGAACAGAGTAAGAGGTAGGTGACATCACGGAGGGGAAGGATAGAAAGAAATGTACCAGATTGGAGGGCAGTGTAAGGTAACAGATGACAGACAGACATCAGGGAGGGAGGTGTGTCCCAACAGAACACTAGGAAAGTCAAGAAATTGAGGGTATACGCTATCCCTACACTCAAAGTTTCTTGATATACATGTATGCGCGCGTGTAAGGCAGGTTCAACATGTGGGAGCGTGTTGCAAACTGTTTACAACGGTTTGCGCGGGCGTGCACATGTGTAAGGCAGTGTGCGCGCGTTTTAGCATGAATCAGCCTAGCTCACACCGTAAGGATGTGTGCGCGTGTAACACTGTGTAGGGATGTGTGAGCGCGTTTAAGTGACTGTGAGCGTGTTTAAGCTGGTGTGCACATTGCTCCCCCTCAGGAAACAGAGAGGAAACAGGAAACAACCAAAATACAGGAAAACTGCCAGGAATACTGCTGGAGTTAATTGGTGGAAACAATTACAAGCAGGCAATTACACAGGCAGACTAGAAGCCCAGCCCAGCACTTAAAACACAACAAAGAGCAGTGAAGGCTGTTTCTCACAAGAGATACTGCCAGAAACTAAGCTATCAGAATTGAAAACTGAAATAAAGCTGAACTCAGAGCAGAAATGCTAGGGGCTGCCATGGCTATTATAATCAGGCATAGGCGAATTGCTGAGGGTGGTGACAATGCAGATGCTGACAGACAACCCAGAGTGAGGAGAAGGAGAAGAGTATACAGGCCCAAGGTCACCTACCATGGGTTACATGAGCTGGAGATAGTAGAGTGCTATAGAGTGGACAGAGAGCTCCTGCAGCAGATTGTTGAGCTGTGCAGGCCACACCTCACACACAGAACCAACAGAGGGGAACCCATCCCAGTGGAAACCAAGGTATGTGTTGGCCTAAGAATACTAGCAACAGGTACCTTCCAGAGACCAACTGGTGATATGATGGGGATATCACAGGCATCAGCCTCCAGGGTACTGCACCAGTTCCTGGATGCCATGTCACCACATGTCAGTGATCATATATATGTCCCTAATGACCGTGAGGTTGTGGCCAGCAATATGCGTCTCTTCCAGCAAATAGCGGGATACCCTGAGGTGCTGGGTGCAATAGACTGCACGCACATACGCATCAAAGCACCAGCCGATGAGTGGGGTAGAGTCTACATTAACCACAAGGGATACCCCTCCATCAACTGCCAGGTCGTGTGTGATGCCCAGGGCATAATAATGAATGTGTGTGCTGGCTGCCCTGGGAGCTACCACGATTCCCACATCTGGCATCTGACGCAGCTGTACCAATCATTTGCCAATGGGGACTTCCCACACGGACACCTAGTGGGGGATGCAGGTTATGCACTTGAGCCGTGGCTGATGACACCCATCAGAAATGCACACACACCTGAACAGGAACGCCATAATGAGGCACACGCACAAACACGTAATATCATAGAGCGTGTGTTTGGGCTGCTCAAGTCACGGTTCCATGTCTGGACACATCTGGTGGAGCTTTGCAGTACACACCAACTACATGTACCCAAATGATCATGATATGTGCTATGCTACATAATATGATCCTGCGGAAACAGCTGCAGCAGGACCAGCACAGGGCTGGGCCAAACATCCCCCCACCATTGCCAAGGCCACCACAGGCAGGGGTTGACTCGGAGGAGGAACAACCTGACCTTGTCCCAGTAGGCAGAAGGAGGCGCCCAGTATGCCCTGGCCTTGGCAAAGAGGCAACGATAGCACATACGCTTGGTCAGTAGGAACACTGGGACTGATACCCGCTCTGACTCACTCATACAGTAACAGGGATGCCTAACATGACACAACCTGCTTCCAAATGTACAGGGAGTGTAGTATGTGTATCCGACAGAGGTGGCCCTGCAGCACCACCTGAGGCATGAATGCCATGTGTTAAGTAATGTAATATCATGTACAATATGCACACCTGAGGACCCCAACTAACATCCATATCCACGCATATGACCCTGTGGAAACAGCTGCACATCATACAGTGATGTACATGTGCAAAAACATGGAACAAGATACAAAATGAGGGTGTCTAGCAATAAATAGCATGGATAACCACACACCCATGTTTGTACCACAACAAGAAGCAACATGGAATAGCCATGGTCAAAAACAATGGCTAAAACCGACTACTACTATATAGCCTGCTGCAGACCACTGTCCTAATAGCAGGAACTGCCCCAGGCCTATGTCCATAGGTTCATACTAGGCTATCTGCCCTAGGGCATTAATAAGCCTAGGCCAGAGTTTTGTGGCATCTGCCACCCCTGCAAGTTGATGGATAATATGCCCATTATTTTGCTGTGCCTCTGTCAAGCAGTGATACTGAGGTTATCCCTGGGGTATACCTGCAATCTCCCATCCATTGGTCAAGATCTCACTTGAACAAAGCCAGTGAGGTGCTCAGCCCCACATGTACCAGGATGTTGTTCCACAGCATATGGACTCTCTGGGTGATGAATCTGTCCCTCCAGCACATCCTATTAATATCTGTGTTGAGGTTTAGGTCTCCTGCCCTTGTAGTTCTGATGGATGTAGAGGTCTTGAGGTGAAGCATGTTCATAAAGTCTGGGTTGGACATAGCCTTGTATTTCAGGCACAGATCACCTCTGAGCAGTCAGTAAGTGACTGAATACAGCTGGAATTCCTTCAGTCGGGCAGCATAAGAAATATGTTTGAGACCCTTTCACCTCCTGTCGAGGAATTTGTGGGCCCATCCAATCTGAATGGGGCAGTGTATGCAATCATTGGTGTGATGAGTACAGGGAACGATGACCTCCCTTGATCTAGATGTGAATCACTGCATGATGAGGTGGCCAATGTAGAAGGCCTTCCAAACTACCCTGGCAATGTGAGTGTCAAGCAAAGGTCACTGTCAACCTGGGTGCCCAGGTCCCTGATAACCCACATTGTGCTTAGAGGATTGCCACCTAGATGGGAAGTAGTGGTAACCTTGTTCTTCCTGAAGGGTATGGCTATGCATTGTTTAGTGTTTAATGTAAGGCCATGGCGTGGCACCAGTTATCTGTGTCTATGAGACCCTTCTGAAGGATGTCTGTGTCAGATGGGTTTCCAGCTATGCTTCCCAGTTTGCAGTCATCTTCAAACTTTGTCAGCCATAATCCTCCTGTGTTTGCTCGTACTTCTGAAAAGTAGATACTGAACAAATGTGGGCCCAGGACTGAGCCCTGTGGGACACCACTTGTGACAGCTCTGGAGTGTGAACTGGCACCAGCAACTTTGACCCTGTGTGTTCCGTCACTTAGCCAGTTTGCAACCCATGCTGTGATGTATGGGTTCACAATTAAGCTGGTGATGTTTTCAATGATACCTGAGTGGGGTATTGTGTCAAAAGCCTTTGCCAGGTCAAGGTAGGCTGTGTGGACTGCCTTGCCCACGCCAATGGCCTGGGTGAGTGTTTTGAAAAGTCAACCAAGTTTAAAAGGCATGATCTGCCCTTGACAAAGCCAAACTGGATTGGATCCAATGTCTGCAAGTCCCCTATGTCTTCATTTAGAATTCCCATTATGATCCTCTCCATAGCTTAGCAGAACAGGCTTGTCAAGCTGATGGGATGGTAGTTTCTGGGGTTGGTGGTGGCACCTCCTTTGTGAAGTGGGTCCACCATTGCTGTATGCCACTCCTTGGGAACATATCCTGAGGTGAGGCTAAGATTAAACAGCTGCCCTAACTGCGGGTGTAATTACTCATTGAGTTCATGGAGCACACAACTGGGGACACCATCTGGTCCAATGGATAAAGTGTTTTCTGCCTTGGATTGAGCAGTTCCCACCCCAGCAGTGGAGATGTTTGGGGGGCTACAATCCTCTGGTGTACATACCCCCAGTTGGGGAGGGGAGAAATCTGCACTGAACCTGTCAGTCAGTATGTTGCCAATGTCTGTAGGTGCAGTGATATCAACATTATTCTGAACTAAGTCTGAGCATATCTGGGAGTTTCCTCCCAGGTTTCAAACATAGGTAAAAAAGGCCTCATGATTGTCCCTGGAGTCCTGAGTGGGTTTACTCTCAAAACATGCCTTGGATGATTGTATGGGGGAACCCAGTGTTTTACTCACAATGAGCAGGGGTGTCTTCCCCCCTACGGATTACGCTCTATCTTGTAGTAGCTCCTTCCTTGTGTTGTACAGCTTGGCTAGGGTCCACCAGACTGGATGCTTGCCTGTGGTACAAAGAGTCATTATTATTTGGGATTGCCTGAACCATGCAGTCCTGGAGGTGCTGGTAGAAGGCATTTCTAAGTGATACAGTGGCTTGGGTAATGGTGTCTGCTGGCCTGGGGGCCTTGAAAGAGACCACACCAGTCCTCAGAAATGTGAAGTCGGCATTTGAGAAGGTCTTCACCGTTTCATTTCCCATCTGGGGTGTGGGTGGGATGTGGACTCCCACTGAGAATAGTCCATGATCTGATCTCACCAATGATGGGTATATGTCTAGTGTTGAACAGTGTGACCCCATGTTCGTGATGATGTGTTCTAGTATGTTGCCTCCACTTGAGGGGATTGGGACCAGTTGTTCCATGGCATTTCAGTGTATGAACTCTTGGAACCTTTGTGTTAGAGTGTTGTGGCATGATTAGTGATCCCAGTCTATATGTGGATAGTTGGAATCACCCAGTAGGATGGTGTTTTGAGATACATTTATCCCCTTCAGTGTTTGCAGGATAGCTGTGTGAGGTACCTGAGTTTGAGCGGGTGGCATGTAACATGCTACAAACTGCAGAGCAGTCTTGCCTACGGTCACTGGCACCTGGATGGTCTCTGATGCATCGTGTTGCCACCAACCATGAGGTGAGGGTGTCCTTGATGAATATGGACACCCACCATCCTTCTTGGTGTTGTCGGGATGCTGGTGCCAGAATGCATGATATGAGGTAACACCCGATAGTGCCGGGTGCTGTCAGAAGCTGTGAACCAGGTTTCAGGCACAGCACAGACATCAATATGCTACATACTGAGAAGGGCATAGAGTGTGTGCAGCTTGAGGTTGAGACCTTGGGCATTGAGCAGCATTACCCTTAGTGTCTTTCCTTTACTGTGTTCTAGGGTGGTAGGTGTAGAATCTGAATCTTGCATAAAAAGGCACAATGGGGTGGCAAGAGCATCATCTGAAATCCGGAAGCCCAGGGGTGACAGGTGCAAGCCGCCCTTGCAAATCACAGTGGCCTGTCCAGCATGTCATCCCAGGCAGACAGACATTGGACCCCTTAGAATGACACCATAGTCTAAGCAAAATACTACAGCTGATCATCTTGTCTCTGTTTATGTGGCATCATACTTGGTGAAGGTAGGATACTGTCAAGGTCAGGGTCATACCTGCCTGGCCTACATAATCAGAGGGATCCTCTATGTCTCTTTCCATGTAGTCCAGGGAGGTACATCTCAGGTCGCTCACACCAGCATGGATTATGACTGGGTCAGACCTGTACTTGCAGTTTAGTGACCTGAGTGCTTGCATTATGTGGTGGATTCCAGTGCCCGATAGGCAGCTTACTGTGACCTCCTCTGTACCTGATCTGGTGAGTGGGACATCAGTGTGTCTGACTATGGAGTCACCTATGACAAGTGTGTCTGGCATTGTGTTTGGCCTTAAGGGCTGTGACTGTTTGGCACACCAACTCTGTGGTCAATGTGTTGCATGTGCTGTGCCCTGTGGAGGCAGTTGTGTGAGTGTCTGCTGTGGTGGCCACCGCCATTCTGGTAGACTTCTGATCAGAGCCTCCGAGAGTGTCTCTGTGTGTCTATGTGTATGATCTTAAGTTGTGACAGTGCCATGTGAGACTGGATTAAAGATGTGTGTGTGGTTACCTTCACCCTCTCTCTGGTCTTGCTAGTCCTATGTTGAGAGAGCTCAGCCTCCACTTTGGCTATATAGTTGCATCTCTCACATGTATGTGTGTTTTATGGCAGAAGGAGAGGGTTGTCAGTGTACATGAGGCAACTGTAACAGTGCCTCAGTATTCCCAGGTTCACCAGCTGAGCAGGAGAGGACACTAGCAACTGATCCCTAGACATGCTAGAAGGAATAGACAAAACAATGTTGGAATACAGGGAGATATCAAGCCCCCCAAGCCACATCATACTGTTTGATTGACAATAGCTACACATACACCGGTGTTTCATAGTGTCATAGTGTACTACTAGGCTATCTGCCCTAGTGCATGTATAAGCCTAGCCATAGTGATGTGGCTATTGCCACCCCTTATAGTGGTAATAAGTGTACAGAATAGATTCTGAATATTGTGCCTCTGACTTAGTAGTGACACATTATGACCCCCTTACGTAATTGAATAACATGACTGTGTCTCTGTCTAGTCTGTGCCTCCGTCTCATATGCAGTTGTCCAGATGTCTCCTGAAGAGAGTCAGTGAGGGACTCTGTCAAACATGAACTGGGATACTCTGCTAGAGTGTGAGATGCCTCTGAGTTATGACTCTGTCCCTCCAGCATGTCCTATACATGTATGTGCTGAGGTTCAAATACTCAGCTCTCATGGCTCTGGTGGATTTGGATTGCTTGCAGTGGAGTATGTCCACCAAATCCTGATTGGACATGGTCTTGTATGTCAGGCATAGGTCACCTGTAAGTATGCGGTATGACACTGAACAAAGCTGGACTTCCTCTATTCTGAAAGCATATGACATGTGTTGAAGAACCCTGATCTTCATGGTAGGTACTTTTCGGGTGCAAAGGTGCAAAAGGCAGGATCTGCCCTGTACAAAGCTGAACTAGGTGGGAACAAGGGTCCGTGAGGTCAGTAATGTGTCTGTGTAAGAGCTCCATGACTCCTCCCATATCTTTGCAGACAAGGCTGGTTAAGCCTGTGTGGTGGTAGTTGCCATGGTCTGTGGAGGCATCCCCTTGTGGAGTGGGACCACTGTTGCCGTATGCCAGTGTTCAGGTACATATCCTGTAGCAAGACTAAGGTTAAATAGCAGTTGTATATATGGGTCCAGCCCTTCTGGAGTTCACATAGCATGCAACTGGAGATACCAGCAGGTCCCATGGATGCTGTGTACTTGTCTTTGCTGAGTGTGGCTCTCACATGGACATCCAAGATGACAGTGAGGTTACATACAGCAGTGATAACTATCTTGTTTTGGGGGTGAGGGAGGGGTAAATCGCACTGAAGCTGTCCGCGGAATGTTGCCAATATCTGTCAGGTCACTGGAATATATGTTGTTGTGTACCAACTCTGAGCATATCCGAGGGTTCACAACCAGGTGTCTGACATAACTGAAGAAAGCAGTGTGGTTACCTTCATTGTCTTTGGTGATTTATGTCCCCAAGTTGACCTTGCATGTCTTTATGAGATAATGTAGCTTTCTACTAGTGCTGATCACAGCTGTCTTCCCTTTTGGAGATGTAGCTCTGTCTTGCATTAGTAACCCTCATCTGTCATACAGTTTGTTTATGGCTGGGGTCCACCAGACAGGACACTTTCCCTTTGTGGAGAGGGTCCTGTTTTCAGTTGTCATTGTATGGTCCATGCTGTCTGACATCTAGCTAAGGCGAGGTCATTCTGGTTCTGCAGTTATCTTTCATCAGCATTAGAAATGACCACAACAGCCCCTGTGGGGTGTACCTCATGCACACACATCCAGCACCTGTAAAGTCCACAACAGTACCTCACCAGGAGTATGACAGAGCTGGAACACATGTAATGTGTAGTCTGATTAAACAGAGTGCAGCTCCACACACTGCCATGCTGTCCACCCAGATGCAAGCTGTGCCTGATGTAGAAAGCCATGTCCAAGCTGGAATCAATGCACATGCTGCACCTTGTACAATCTGAATGGCAGGGAGCTATGCACATGAGGGACCTGAACCCCAGCACTGACATATATAGGACAGGCTGTACTGCATTATCCAAAACACAGAAGCCACCCCCACACATGAGTAAACTACCAGTACAGGTTGTCCATAGAGACACTGGTTGAGTCCCCTCAACAGGAATCCTAATGAGTGGATGGGAGATGGGAGGTTTACCCTGGGTATCAATGTTATGTCACAGGTAGACAGAGGCACAGTATACTAAACAAGACATATGACATGTCGAACTACGCTTACAATGTGTTGATGGACAAACACATTCTCCGACTAGCATTAGGTCAAGATACCTCTTGAACACAGCCAGCAAGGTGCTCTGCCTCAAATGGACCAGGATTGTATTCCACAGCATAAGGAGTCTCCGAGTGATAACTCCATCCCTCCAACATGTCCAACATACATCCCTGCTAAGGTGTAAGTCACCTGCACTAGTGGTTCAGGTGGATCTTCTGAGTCTGAGGTGGAGCATGCCCATTAATTTCTGTTTGGACATGGCCTCGCATGTCAGGCACATGTCACCTCTAAGCAGACGGTATGTGAGTGAATAGAGTGTGAGTGTCGTCAATCTGGCAGCATATGACAGCTGTTGGGGTTCCTTGATCCTTTAGGTGGGGGACAGTCAGGATGTCTCCAATTGCTGCAGATGTTGTGTGAGATACAGCCAGAATAGGGCATTCGACTTGATCACCGGTCTGATAAGTGAAGAGTACAGGGGAACAATGACCCACTAGATCTGGATGTGAATCCCAGCCTGATCAGGTGGGCAATGTAGAAGGTCTTCCTAGCCACTTTAGCAATGTGAGTCTCAGAAGAATGGCGACTGTTAACCTGGGTCCCCAGGTCCATGATAACCTCCTCTGTGCTTAGAGGATTGCCACCTATATGGTAGCTTGGGGTCACCTTGCTTTTCCTGAAGGGTATGTCTACACATGTTGTGCACTCTGACTTCAGGCCATGGCCCTGGCACCAGCTATCAGTTACTGTGAGTCCCTTCTGAAGGATATCTGTGTGTGATGCACTGTCCACTATGGTGCCCAGTGTGCAGTCATCTGCTAACATTGTCATCCAAAGTCCTCCCATGTTGGCCTGTACTTCTGGGAAGTACATGACAAACAATGGGGCCAAGGACTGAGCCCTGTGTGACACCACCTGTGACCAGCCTGGAGTCTAACATAGTGCCAGCAACTCTAACCCTGTGGGTCCCGTCCTTAAGCCAGTTTGCAACCCATCTTGTGACATATGGGTTTACATTTCAGTTGTTAGGGTTTTCCACAATACCTGAGTGGGGTATTGTGTTGAAAGTGTTTGCAAGGCCAAGGTAGGCTGTATGGACTGCCTTTCCCCAACAATGGCCTAAGTGACCAATTTGAAGATGTCAACCCAGTACAAAAGGCATGATCTGCCCCTGACCAAGCCAAAATGGGATGGGTACAATGTCTGCATGTCCCCTATATCTTTGTTTATGAGCTCAATTATGATCCTCTCCATAGATTTGCAGACTACACTTGTTAAGCTTATGGGGCAGCAATTAACAGGGTCTGTAGAGGCACTGCCTTTGTGCAGATGTGCACAACTGGACCCTAACCAGGCTGTTGTGCACACTATGGAAATGTAAAGCAGTGATAGGACTAAAGCCCAGGATACTGACCACCACAGTGAAAGTACTGAAACACTACACTAGACAGTGCTACAGTGTTAGGTCAGTATGAACGGATGTTGACAATTGTGTGCAAAGTATCCCATGCAAAACCTGCAGGCACAGTATACTCCCTGTTTTGTTCACACAAAAAGCATTCGGACAGTAACTACACAACATGGCACAGAACACACAACCATAAACTTCAGGTATTTGTTGAAGGTCACACTCATCCACAAATGTGATGGGCTGCAGAGTTCAACATATGTAAAGCCCACACTGGGCATGCTCACACACTTAGATAAATGAGACATCTTTCACACAACATGCCACGGGAAGGCTGAACTGGGCATGCTCACACACTTGGTCCAAATGTTACCCCTAGCAAATGTGAAAACACACCAGAGGATGCTCATCTCCCTTTCTAGACACTGATCATGTAAGCACCCTATAAGTATATTGGAGAAAAGGATTCTCTCAGTCATCCGAATAGCGCGCCCTGCTAATGCGTCCGTCTCTAGTGTCATAACATAGTTAGGTAGGGGTTTGAATCCAGCAGGTGGCAAGTGTGTGTGAAGGGGGTTAAGTGTGTGTGTAAGTGTATATGAAAGAAACATCCCTTTTGGCAACTGGGAAAACACACCACAGGATGATCATTCCACTTTCTAAACTCTGATGATGTCAGCACCCTATAAGTATATCAGGGGAAAGGAAATTCCCCAGTAATGTGAATAGCGCGCTGTGCTAATGCATCCGTCTCTAGTGTCATAACATAGTTAGGTAGGGGTTTAAATCCAGCAGGTGGCAAGTGTGTGTGAAGGGGGGTAAGTGTGTATGAAAGAAACATCCCTTTTGGCAACTGGGAAAACACACCACAGGATGATCATTCCACTTTCTAAACTCTGATGATGTCAGCACCCTATAAGTATATCAGGGGAAAGGAAACTCCCCAGTAATGTGAATAGCGCGCTGTGCTAATGCGTCCATCTCTAGTGTCATAACATAGTTAAGTAGGGGTTTGAATCCAGCAGGTGGCAAGTGTGTGTGAAGGGGGTATGTGTGTATGAAAGAAACATCCCTTTTGGCAACTGGGAAAACACACCACAGGATGATCATTCCACTTTCTAAACTCTGATGATGTCAGCACCCTATAAGTATATCAGGGGAAAGGAAATTCCCCAGTAATGCAAATAGCACACTGTGCTAATGCATCCGTCTCTAGTGTCATAATATAGTTAGGGAGGGGTTTGAATCCAACAGGTGGCAAGTGTGTGTGAAGGGGGGTACGTGTGTATGAAAGAAACATCCCTTTTGGCAACTGGGAAAACACACCACAGGATGATCATTCCACTTTCTAAACTCTGATGATGTCAGCACCCTATAAGTATATCAGGGGAAAGGAAATTCCCCAGTAATGCGAATAGCACGCTGTGCTAATGCGTCCGTCTGTAGTGTCATAACATAGTTAGGTAGGGGTTTGAATCCAGCAGCTGGCAAGTGTGTGTGAAGGGGGGGTAAGTGTGTGTGTGTAAGTGTATATGAAAGAAGCATCCCTTTTGGCAACTGGGAAAACACACCACAGGATGATCACTCCACTTTCTAGACTCTGATGATGTCAGCACCCTATAAGTATATCAGGGGAAAAGAAATCCCCCAGTAATGCGAATAGCGCGCTGTGCTAATGCGTCCGTCTGTAGTGTCTTCACATAGCTAGGTAGGGGTTTGAATCCAGCAGGTGGCAAGTGTGTGTAAAGGGGGATAAGTGTGTATGATTGATATATCCCTTTTGGCAACTGTGAAAACACACTACAGGATGCACATACCCCTTTCTAAACGATATCACAATTATGTATGGCTTTTGATTACAGACATGCCATGTGTGTTGTGCACACACAGAATGCCCATGTGTGTGGGTTGTCCCTCACAATAATGCATGACATTGATTACACCGGTTATGGCAATGAACACATGCTGTATGTGTGTGCCAAATACACATATGTACCTGTGACTTTCAATAGTTACCATGTGTGATGCCTGCCACATGTGAATACATGGTATTTGCACAGGGTAACATTATGACCGTGGTCTTCTGTGCAGATGCTGCATGTGGGATGTGTATATACAGTGTGAGATGTAGATGCTATCAGCCTAGTAGTGAGGGATGCACACCTGGTCTGGGGCATAAAGTCTACATGTTGTTAATGTACAGGAGCTGCATGTTCTCACCTGTTGTGGGAGTGGTAAGACAGTATTCCATAGCAATGCAGTGACTGCATGCTAAGAACCATTCAGCTAGGGTGTTGTAGCTACACTTATTCATTAGCATTCATTAATTTGTCGGAATCCCTGGTGAGGGTCTGATGCCAACCAAGGTCAGGGGTCTACCAGCCTGTGTCACTTGCTCAGTGATCCCTTCCATGTTCCCTATCATGCATCCCAGTGAGCGACATCCCACATCAGCTGTGGTGGCATGGACAATGACTGAGTCATGTGTCCATGCATCTGACTGACTTGTATGTTGTTGTTACAGTTTGGCCATGTGTTTCCATCTCATACATGTGATGTACATCAATGGGTAGGGGATAGGGTTGACTGTGTACATGTGGCAGCTGTGACATTACTACATGACACACATATTCCACAACTGTACCATAGAGGTGACTGACAACTGACCTTTGCACATGCTACCGAGTATTGAGATTACATTGGTGATTGACAGCACATAGGGCCAATGGTGAAAAAGAGACATAGGTCCATAGGTTCGTACAGGGATATCTGCCCAGGGCATGTATCCACCTAGCCAGAATGTGCGTGCCTTTCAACATGCATTGTGAATCTGTCTTGCTATGCCCTTTTCCAAGGTTAGTATACTGTGCCTCTTTCTCACAGTGACACATAAGTGATACCCAGGGTAACCCTACAATGTCACATCCAGTCATTAATATCACTCTTGAAGATAGTCACTGAGTCAGTCTGCCTAACCTCTATTGGGATAATAATCAGGAATGAAGGGAGCCTCTGAGTTGTGAATGTGCCCCTCCACCATGTCCTATGTATATCACTCCTGAGGTTCAAGTATTTCCAGCATGTATCCTGGTGGGATCTGGATATTCTGAGATGCAGCATGGCCATTATGTGAGGGTATGACCTGGCCTTCTATGTCAGGCACAGATTGCCTATGAAGAGGCAGTATGTCACTGAGTAGAGCTGCTGCTACTTTAACCAGTCAGTATGTGGCATCTGTTTGAGCACTTTGATCCCCTTGTTGAGGTACATATGTGGTAGCCCCAGTTGCTGCAGGTGTCTGGTAAGGTGCATGCCGACAGGTTCATCATAGTCAATTATGGGCATGATGAGGGATGAGTAAAGGGGCACAATGTCCTCCCCTGGCCTACATGTGGATCCCATGATGATGTGGCCCATATAACATGCTTACCTAACCACTTTGTCCATGTTGTTGTCAAATGGTAGAATGCTATCAACCTGTACCCCAAGGTCCATAATTCCTTGGTCTGCACTTACTGGATTAACACATATGTGGTACATTGTGGTCACTTAGTGTTTGACAAAGGGGATGACTATACTCTTTCTGTCATTCACGTTGAGGCCATGGCTGTGGCACAAGTCGTGTGTTTGCAAGAGTCCCATTTGGAGGATGCATGTGTTAGCTGTTGAGTTGATTATGGTGTTCGGTCTGCAGTCACCTGCGACTTGCTGAGCCACAGTACTTCCATGATGGCCTGTACCTATGACAAATATATAATGAACATGACAGCTCCTAGGGCTGTGCCTTGTGGGACACCACTTGTACCAGGTTGGAGGCTGACATGGCTCCAGCAATTCTACCATGTGTGTTCTGCCCTTGAGCCACTGTGCAATACCCATAGTGACATAGGGGTTATTATGTACACTGGTGAGCTTCCCTAGAATGCACAAGTGGGGTATTGTATCCAAGGCTTATGCAAGGTCCAGATAGGCCGTGTGGACCTCCTACCCCTTGACAGTGGCCTTGGTGACTGTTTCAAACAAAGCAAACAGGTTTGATAGGCAGGATTTGCCATTGACAAAGCCAAACTGTGTATGGTGACATGTCTGTAGGTCCACAATATCTAGATATGTGAGGTTCATGATGATCCTTGCCATAGCTTTGCAGACAAAGCTAGTCAGACATATGGGGCGAGTAGTGTCCAGGATCCGTGACAGCACCACCTGCATGTTGAGGGACCACTGTTGCTGTATGCCACTCTCTGGCCACATATCGTGTATTAAGGCTGGGATTGAACAGTGGTGTTATGTCTGGGTGTAGCTCTTCTTGTGGTTCATGTAGGACACAGCCTGGGACACTGTCTGGTCCCATTGATGCAGTGTTTATTGCTTTGGGAAGGGCATCTCTTACCTGAGCATCTGTGATGTCAGGGGAAGCACTGTGCTGCGAGACATATGTTCCCTTTTGGTGTGGTGGGGAGAGAAGGCAGCGTTGAACCTGTCCACTAGGATGATGGCAATGTGTGTGTGTTTTATATTTTGTGTGACATATTGTATTACCTCTGAGCATATCTGGGTAGTACCACTCAGGTTACTAACATAACTACAGGCAGCCTTGTGATTATCCTCAGTGGCTTGTGGAATCCTCTCTCAAAGATGGCCTTAGACAATCATATGGGTGCCTGTAGTTGTCATCCAATACTCATCAGTGGTGCCTTCACATTTTGGGAGGTTGTTGTATCATGTAGTCGCGCCATCCTTCTATTGTATAGTGTGTTTATAGCTGGTGTCCGGCGCCCAGGACATCTGCCTTTGGAGAATTGGGTCATGCTTTCATATGTGGCTTCATGATCCATGCATTCCTGAATGTGTCCACAGAATGACTCTATACAGGTATCTGCAGTCTGGTCCATATTTTCAACAGGCCTTGGGCCTTTGAAGGTTTCCACATCATTTATGAGGGGTGTGCACTTGCTTGACATGAGCTGTTGACAGACGTGCCGTCCTCCAGACAGAGCAAGGGGAGGGTCACAGTCAGCTACCTGTTGGGACGTACCTCCCTGAACCACATGGAAAGAGACACAGAGGAGCTCTTACAGCACCCTCTCAAACTCAGGTCTCCCACACAGCCTTCATGCTGACACAGGAGAGTTTAGATTACTCTGCAAACACCATCATACTAGGTGATGCCAGCTACCCAAACATAGACTGTGAACATTACACAAGCCATAATACCCAAGCTCTAAGGTTCCCATTGATCGGACATTCTTTGGCTATGGAACAGGTAACCAACCTTCCCACAAGAGGGGCAGATATAGTAGAGCTGATCTTTACAAACATGAGTACAAACTGCTCACCACTGGGAGTATATCCCTCATTGTTGCAATCAAACCATATACTAATCACACTGGAGTTCTGGATCCCCCACATATGCAAAACCAACAACACAAAGATGTGTGTGTGTGGGAAATGTCCCTATTAGCAACCGTGACAGTATGGTACAGGATGCAGATCCCCTTTTTGAAACAGTGATGATGTCAGGACTGTATAACTATATCACCTGTAGTAAAGTCCTCAAATAATTTGCATAGCGCTCTGCTAATGCGTCTTTCTTCAGTGTCATAACGTAGTTAGGTAGGGGTTTGAATCCTGCAAAGGGAATGTATGTGTGTTAGTATGAGTGTGGTTTATGTGTGTGCACTATGCTGGGAGGGTTAACTGCCTTTTGCCAACTGGGAGAACACACTACAGGGTGCACATCCCTCCTCCTACACACAGATGATGTCAGCACCCTCTAAGTACAGCATTAGTAAGGATTTCTTCAACTACTGCAAATAGCACACTCTGCTAATGTGTCTGTTTCTACTGTCATTGCACAGTTAGGTATGGGTTTTAATCTTGCAAATGGAAAGTATGTGTTTTACTGTTGGTGGGGTTAGTGTGTGTGCACAATAATGATGTCAGCACCCTCTAAGTACAGCATTAGTAAGGATTTCTCCAACTACTGCAAATAGCACACTCTGCTAATGTGTCTGTTTCTACTGTCATTGCACAGTTAGGTATGGGTTTGAATCTTGCAAATGGAAAGTATGTGTTTTACTGTTGGTGGGGTTAGTGTGTGTGCACAATGATGGGGTGGGATGTGGCTTTTGCCACATGGGGCTATGCACTGCAGGGTGGTCATTACCCTTAACAAGCAGTGATGTTGATAGCACCCTATACAAACAAAACTACAAAACAGAAGGTGGTGGTACTGATAACACATGTAAGGTAACACTTCTTCAAGTAATGTCCACAAAACGGAGTAGGATAATCAAACAATTCTTTTATTCTATACAGACAACATGACAACAGACAACTAACTGCCAGTACTCAGTATAGTGTTACATGCTACTGTAACATGCACATGTACCCGAATATACCTAGATAGTGTTCTGAAGCCTGAATGTGGCAAGTGTGTGGATGTGGGATGTGTCTGTGTGTGCATTTCCATATGGGAAACATGTTTGCTGTGGCAATCAGGGTACTACAGTACCTGATGCACATTACATCTTCCAACTGATGAGGTTGCCTGAACCCTGTGAGTACAGGTAGAGAAGGGGATGCCAGTAGTAAACAACATAGTACACTTCTGAAATGTGTACCTTGTCATGTATCAACAGCTACTCATGTAGGGTGATAAATAATGGGAATGGCAGGTGAGTGTGTGCATGTGTGTGGGTAGCAGGGTGTGTATAAATGCATGTGTGACAGAACAGATACATGTAGCTGAATCTACATAACAGCACAAGATGCGCATTGCCATAGTCAATATTAGCATGTGATGGTGTGCAGCTGGTACACTTTGTTAAGTAGTATGGGTGCAGATAACAATTGAGGACATTCATACAGTTACTGCAGCAGGACTGCTGGGATATACACGCATTTATACTGCAACAGTCAACAGTTACCAACATGTTACTACTTATACACATCTATGTAGTCACCCTGTGCATCAGCAACGTGTTTACATTTACCTGCACCGATGTTGTAGTATGCAGGAGGTGGCACAGTGTCATCATATGCACAGGGTGTGGGTTAGGTATGCCCAAGCCGGGCACTGGTAACACCAATTGACATGTGTGTGTATGTGTGTTTGTGAGGGGCAGCAGTACAGGGTGGACCGTTGTTGGTGCAGTGTGTGTGTGTATGTGTTTGCCCTAGGTGTTAGGTTTCCAGGTTTCTGCATGTGTGTAAGCACGCACACAGTCCCACATAATGGCTGCCATGTACAGGGTTTTGTGGACAGCCACAGACTGCACCTGTCAGGTCATCCAGATCAGTGTCTGTGGGCACGGACACGGTACCTGTGCCTGGCAGGGTGCTACGGGCCGTATCCAGTACTAACCCAGACTGGGTACTGTCATCGGAAGCAGGGGTGTGTTGACTGGACACAGTTCCCTGTTGGGACTGTCCAGAGCCATGTGCACGTGGTCTCCTGGGGCGTCTGGATGACAGCACAGACCCAGCATTGCTGGGGCTGGTGCTGGCACTTGAGGCGCGCGAGTGGGCCCGTTGTCATCCGCGGCCACTGCCAGCTGGTGCTCTTGCTGGCATACGGCCACATCGACGCCGCAAACGCACACCATCGCCCTGGCCCATGGACATCTGGTTGTGGAGCAGCTGTTCTATGCCCCCACAACGTCTGTCAACGACATCTGTGAAGTTACGGATAGCATTCGCAACATCATGCATGCCATCTGTCATGGCTATGCGACATGCTCTCAGCTCCCTCAGACCCTGTCTGGTGTACCTTTCCATACGTGCCTGTGCCTGCATGACAGTTCTAAACATAGTGGAGGTTGACATACCTCCTTGGGCACGTCGGCCAGAGGCAGTACGGGCATGGATGCCCCCACGAGAACCCATGGGCGACTGTCTGCGTGGTACCATTGGAGGCCTCTGCACATGGCTGCCTTGTGAGGATGCATGTACCACAGGTACCACATTACCCTGATCTATGCCCACTGCTGACTGTCCATCACCTAGGGACAATGGTGACAAAGTATGTAACGGCAGAATGACTGTGCGCATTGACGGGGTTGAAAGCTGTGTACTGTCAATTGGCTGACCAATGGCGGACCCAGACACACCTTCCTGCACCATTACAGACATTTCATCATCATCAGTACCTGGGGCACAAGATTCAGGTTCCCTGCTGCAGGTCACCAGAGCAGCACCAGAACCTACGGGAGGAAAACATGGAACACAGATTACAGTCTCAATACATATTTGAAAGAGGTGCACTTCAATACTAATGCACACATTCAGAAATGGACACATGCACTCATGGACACTAACACACATGCACACTCGGGCACAGGCACACTTGCACACATGCACACCCCACAGTAAACACACACATCAGTACCGTGTTACACTACTCAATTTACTACCTGTCAATTACAGTTATTGTGAACACAGTCACCAGCATGTCTACTACAGAGTTACACTACTCTTCCTAGTTTTATAAATTGTTTTACAGATAATTTTAAAAATACTCACCAGCATGTATGGCCTGCCTCATTGCTACATGGGAGGGACCTGGAAGTGTGAAGAGAGTAATGTCAGTGGGCACATGTGTGCCATTCATTTTGCACATGATACAGTACAGTAGTACACTAGTTCCCTTATACACATCAGCTGCACATCATGTCTGTATATATATCATGATGACAGATACATACCACATGCACACCTTATGCGTGCATGAAGTGACAGCGTACAGAACAGTCATATGTACATACCAGGAGTTAACTCTAATCTCACCCTTACCTCTCTTCAAACGTCACCTCAAACTGTACTTCCAAAACCACTGGCTTTGTTCTTCTTGGAGTCCAGGCTAACGTCCCTCTCCCTACCCTCTCTTCACCCTTAACCCCTCATTGTGCATAGAAACTAGCTTCTACCCTGTTTCTTTCACCTTGATGTCCTTCTATGCTCTGACCTACTTCTCCCATCCCTCCCACCTCCTCTTGACTGTCTTCCTTCTTTTCCTCACTTCCCTTCTTGACTCCTGCCTCTTCCATATCATTGTATCTGTCATACTCATTCTACTTCTCTACCCTTCTGAGCCCTAACTATTATGTATATGGCTTTTGCCTTATTGCATAACCATTATGCTTTAGGTAGGATTGCTTTGAAACCAACGGTACATTGTGTATGACTCTAAACTGTTTGACTTCCTTACATGTATGTTGATTTAATTAACAGGCTGGTGTACAATTCTATTATGTTGGCTGTCTGTAATGACAACTTGTCTGTCTGCCTTTATTACGTTATGTGTGGAGCTTTTCTCCACAGGCCTCTACTGAAAATGAACTTATATCCAGCTAGACTATCTGGGTCAACAAATGTAAAAGTAATAACAATAAATGAATATGGCATCTTACCTGCATGCTCGCTGTCTTGCTGCTGTGTGGATCCAACCTCCATCAGGATGCATGATGGTTGCTGTTGTTCTGGGGCTGGATCCACAACACTTAGCAGTAGCCCCTCCTGTCTGGTGAGGGGGATGTGGCCACCCCCCCACCTGTGGCAGCCTGTTGCCTGTGGATATCTGCAGCACGCTGGCGGACATTTCTTATCAAATCACTGCAGTGATGTCTCACCTGCTCATATGTCCTATCATGCATGCCAACATCATTTATCCTGCTAACAAGGTTTTGCCACAGTGCAGACCTCTCCTGCTGATTCTGGGTGGTGCGTGAGAACAGGATGGCATAGTCACGCACCAGGCTCTGGTGGATCACGTCATCCTCTGCAGCAGAGTAGGCAGGATTCTGTTTAGGTGCCATGTCTATCTGGAAAGGTACACAAACAGGTTATCAGCATAGTATCTCAACAATACATGGTACACATTCTATACAGGTAGTGTTAACTTCTACTTATTACTGATTGGTTAAAACCTGATTACAGTGTAGCTATCATTCTATGTCATTTGTACTAAGTACTTGGCCTTCAGACCAGTTGTTTTACATTAGGGAGGTTGGTGGCAAGCACTGTGGTGGCAGGACACATATCTTTCATCCATTGAAGTTGGGAACTGCTGATTGTGGGCCCAGTGTACAAGTGTATTACTTCTGGTATGGGCAGTTGGCCTTCAGGCCAGTTATTTAACATTAACGAGGTTTGTGGTCTGCACTCATGTGTGACAATAGGCTGTACTCTGCCATTCATAGCTGGGGACATCTGGTTTCAGGTTTATAGTGCCTGCATATCTGAGCTGTATCTTACTGACATTGCTACACCTTGTTTGTTGTAGCAAACACTACATCCAGGCCTCCTGCATCTACCTTTGTTTATATGCTTGTTATCTGTTAGCTTGTTATTTCACTGGTATGCTACTTCCACATAGTACACATCTTTGCAACACATCTGTGACTCACTACTGTTATCTGCATTGCTTACTGTACGCATTTCCATGTTACACATGACAGCAAGTGACTGCTTGTCATTGTTGCATTTACTTCATTGTGACACATTGCACTTAGGTTACCTGGCATTTGCTCACTTACGCTTTTATATCAGTCAGCAGTTGTAGGTAATGTCAGTACACCCTCACTCCCCACTGGACCTTGTTTTCAATCATTAGTGATTACAGAGTTCACAATAGTATTCTAGCATGTCCAGAGGTCAGTTGTCAGTTCCCTCCTCAGTCCAGCTGGTGAGTGTGGTACTCCAGAGACAATGTTAGAACAGATGCATGTACACAGACAACCTCCTCCTCCTAACAACAAATTCAAACTCATGTGAGTGATGCAACCATATACCAGACTGGAGGCTAGGCTCTGTCTACTCAATACCACCATAACCAGTCACGTGGCAAAGGGGATCACTCACTACACTTCCAGTCTCACGTAGACCTACCACAACAGCGGACCTAACACATGATCACACATGATCATACTTGTAGGCTCAGACCACAGCTCTGCCTATGCAGCAGAGACCTCCTAAGCAGACATCCAGGCAACCACTACCACATAAACGAACATGTGCAACACATATCACACAAAGCCAATGTGCTGAACACTCACAGCCATTAACAGTTAACAACACACCTCATACACCTGTACTAGGTGCCTCTATCATCAGGCACACTCACATCACGCTCACCAGGCTTAACGAGGTGAGGGTCACGGTGTGCAGCCTGTCAGGCACTATGAACTGCCACATAACACAAACAGTCAGGTAACCCCAAGGCAGGTACAGGTATGACTCAGTCAATGTCCATGCTGCTGTGAATGGCCTGACACATTCCTCCCTGGACTACATGACATGAGACATTACAGAGCTCTCTGAGCACGTAGCCGAGACAGTTTGACCCTGACCTTGAGTAGCATCCTACCCTCACCTAGAACAATGCCACAATATCAAGGCACGATGATCCCTTCCAACAATTGACTGACATACTGGTGTCATTCACAGGTGTGCCAATGCCTGCCATCTTGGGGTGGTATGCTTTGCTAGGGACAGCTTGCACATGTCACCACAGTCCTATTGACATTTGGCGGAGCCTCCTGCTACACCCATAGTGCCTGTATTAGGCAAGGCTCATAAGGCAAACCCACATCCATTTGTATCACAAAGGATGAGGAAGTAAGAGTGATGCTACTCAACACTGGACGTCTAGACCCAAGGATGCACGCACCCAAAACCCTACCTAGCATTCTGGACATCGATATCTGTGCAGTAACATGAACCTGTTTCAGGTTTCACAGGAGCACACCAGTACTACCATGTTATAGCTGTTACCATTCTTGTCTGCCACAACACTTGAACAAGGGAGGGGGAGTATCAGTATTCAATGCAGATTCCCACACCTCCACATTGGTGGCACAGTACAACATAGGTGTTAGGCCATTGAGTACAGAAGACGTAGTTGGGGACCTGGGGAAGAAACATGGTAGCGGTCTGTCATTTGTCTACCACATGGCCAACGTGGATTGACAGACATGTTATATAGCCCAGCTAATCATGACTGATTCACATGTATGGCAGGGGAGGTCATTGTGCCTCTGTACTCATCCATCATCAGGCCTATAATTGCATACAATGCACCTTTTGGGATGTACCTAACCAGACACCTACAGCAACTGGTACAGGACAACAGTACATCATCAAGGGGATGCAATGGCTCACACAGATGTCATATGCTGCCCAGGTAAAGTGAATCCAGCTGGACTCAGTGGCATACTGCCTGTTCAGAGGCAATCTGTGCATGCCATATACAGCCATGTCCTACCTAGCAGTAATGAACGTGATGCACCTCAGGCAATCAGAGTCCCATACAGCCACATGCTCAGGAGAGCTGGACCTCAGCACTGACATACATGGACATGCTGGAGGGGCATATACCTAACCGAGAGGCTCCCTTCACTCTGTAATGAGCTCACACTACTGGTTAGGCAGAGTCCCTCATTGACTCTCTTCCATAGGAATCTGGATGAGTGGATGGAGATCATAGTTGTACCCCAGGTATCACTTCTATGTCGCTGTTAGACAGAGGCAAAGTATACTAAAGTCGGACAACATAGCAGCATAACTTGTGATTGGGTGGCAAAAGACAAACACATTCTACTAGGCTTACCAATGCCCTAGGGCAAATAGCCTAGTATGAACCTATGAACTGTTCATTCTCAACTGTTCGAGCTCATTACAGAGTGAAGGGAGCCTCTCAGTTAGGAATTTGCCCCTCCAGCATGTCCATGTATGTTCTATTCAGTCGCCACGCTTGCTCAGAGGTGACCTTTGCCCAACATACAAGGCCATGTCAAACCCAGATTTGATGAATATGCTTCACCTAAAAAACCTAGATCCATCAGAGCCACAAGAGCGGGAGACTTAAACCTCGACATGGCTATTAATAGGACATGCTGGAGGGATAGATTCATCACCCAAAGACTCCCTATGCTGTGGAACAAAATCACGGTATATGTGAGGCAGAGCACCTTGCTGGCCTTGTTCAAGAGAAATCTTGACCAATGGATGGGAGATCGCAGATATACCCCAGGGATTACCTCCGTGTCACTGCTTGACAGAGGCACAGCAAAATAATGGGTATGGTTCCCCATACTAAAGGGGTGGCGTAAGCCACAAAACGATGGGCTAGGCTTGTAAATGCCCTCGGGCAGATAGCCTAGTATGAACCTATGAACATGTGTGTACTGCTATAGTACATCTGCCATATGTTGCATGTGTGTGTGTTGTGGGGGATGCACAGGTAATGGCCAGATACTTCTGCACAGGTGACACGTCTGACACATTCTGGGTGTTCATCCATACATACTGGATGTGTGCTGCCATCCAACCCTGTGATGTGGACACACATTACTCAGCCTGGATATACATATCTGAACAACACCACAAGCACAGTACACTACCTTGCTATGTATGCATGTTATTACACAGTTATTCAGTAGTTATGACAGTGATGCTATCCATGCAGCCCACTGGGCCAGTGGAAGCCACAACACACACCGCCAGCACCTTTGCATATGCTTACCACAGACATCCCACATACTGCATGTACTGTGCACACAGTTATCTAACCCAGAACAACTGCACACCACTTATTAATCCTGTCCAGTGGACTACAGATACAGGCATATTGTATAACAATAGTAGGAGGCTACTGCAGCACAGGGCAGATTCACATGACGGAAGGCATCTGTTGTCTGCAGTGTTAAGATGCTTAACATTCACCAAATGCACAGATATTGCCAACATTGTTGCAGACAGTTTAGGTGCAGCTACCCCGGCATTGTCCTACACACGTGTTATTAGTTATCCCAGATGACTGTAACCTCCCTATCCTCTCACATGTCCAGGTGAGAGCCACCCTCATCATTGCAGAACACATATCATCACTGTTACGAAATGGTATCCCTGGATGTGTGCTACATTCACCCCTGGAGGACATAGCACCACATGACAGACTGATATTAATCCCTGGCCATACTACAGGATATGTACCTGAACAGTGCCATACATACACAGTGGTCCCACACCAATGAGGAGGAACCTCTACTGACCCTGGGAACTACTGCATCATATGCACAACTGGCCTTGTGTTCTAAGCTATGGAAGTGTTAGTTATGGCCCACATGTACAACAATATTACATATGTTTATATTTCATGACTATGTACACACAACCTATCTCATGGACATACCTATAGATAGTGAACTATGATACATTTGGAGGTGTCACAGTATACACAGGATTAACCTGCTACTTTGCATTACCTGTGTTTGTGGCAGCTGTTGGTGTGTCACTGGTGCTGCTTGAAGTTTGCTGCTGCTGCTGCTGGTTTTGCTGCTGGCTGTCTTTATTTCTGTTTTGTTCTCTCTCTGTCTCTCTCTCTCTTTCTCTGTCGGTTTTGTGCAATGAATGTATTGCATGAGTGTAGTGTGGGTACTCATTGCTTTTGTAGGTATCTGCATAGGTCCATGTGATGGCCTCTGCACCAATTGTAAGGCAGCATTTGCTAATTGCAAGCAGCTGGGTGTGTACTGATTGCATGTCTCACTGTGATTTCAGGACACTGCTATAAAAGGGTATGTGAGATAGGCGTTGCCCTTTCAGATTGTAGGGCGTGGACCATGCTGGTATGATGTTGACAGTGTTTTGTGAGTGTGAAGGTTAGTACATCTACCATGCTTCATGCTGTGTTGTAGATTCAGGTTGCTGCATTTATCATGCCTGTTCCCTATAGTGAGTGTGTATGCATACTGACACCTACAACTATATGTCATATGTATTGCTATATAAATATATATATATATATCTGTGTACATATACATACTTTCATATATGTACATTAGTTGACATTATTGGGTACAAGCTAACAATTAGCAGGGCTGTTTCTGTTAACACTACACTAGTATGGGAACCCAGTAATTGGGACTATAAAAGTCTGCATGACATGCTTTGGGTAGTAGACATACTATATTGCCTTTATCTTCATTCCTACTATTACGTGTTCCACTTATTTAGCACTATATTCCTGTATGAGAGTCATGGCTTAGTGGTAGGTCATACAGACTAGTGTTACAATGGTCTTGTGGTAGGGCCTACTAGTATGCTCATATTCTGCTTTTGAGTTGAGTATAGGGCCTATCAATCAAAGTGCTGGAGGCACCTTTAAGCAGTTAAAGGGCTTAGTAGGTCTCACAGGAGCCAGGCTGTGTTGCAGATTCTGGTTGCTGCATATATCTTCACTGTTTCCTGTAGTGAGTGTGTATGGCTACTGAGACCTACAACTATATTTCATATGTATTAATATATATTTATATATATGTATGTGTAGATATACATACCTTCACATATGTACATTACCTTACATTATTATGTACAAGCTAACAGGTAGCAGGGCTGTTTCTGTTCACACTGAACTAGTATGGGAATCCAGTAATTTGGCCATTAAAACTCTACCTGACATGCTTTGGATAGTACATCTCCTATATTGCCTTTATACTGATTCCTACTATTACATGTTATATTTATTTTAGCACTGTGCTTTTGCTAAGCAGGCATGGCTTAGTGGTAGGTCATACAGACTAATGTTACCAAGGTCCTGGGTTCGAGACTGACAGTGGGAATTTTTTTACTTTGCAAACTTTCAAACTGAGTACAGGACTTGTCAATCAAAGTGCTGAGGCCACCTTTAAGCAGTTAGAAGGGTAAGTAGGTCACACAGGGGTCAGGCTGTGTTGCAGATTCAGGTTGCTGCAATTATGTTCACTGTTTCCTGTAGTGAGTGTGTATGGCTACTGAGACCTACGACTATATTTCATATGTATTAATATATATTTATATATATGTATGTGTAGATATACATACCTTCACATATGTACATTACCTTACATTATTATGTACAAGCTAACAGGTAGCAGGGCTGTTTCTGTTCACACTGAACTAGTATGGGAATCCAATAATTTGGCCATTAAAACTCTACCTGACATGCTTTAGATAGTACATTTCCTATATTGCCTTTATACTGATTCCTACTATTACATGTTATATTTATTTTAGCAGTGTGTTCTTGTAAAGCAGGCATGGCTTAGTGGTAGGTCATACAGACTAATGTTACCAAGGTCCTGGGTTCGAGACTGACAGTGGGAATTTATTTTTCTTAGCAAACTTTCAAACTGAGTACAGCACCTGTCAATCAAAGTGCCATAAAGGTACTTTTAAGCACTTTAAACCAGGTCTGCGTTGCTTGCTGAGCTCACGATGCAAGACTGGCGGTGAGCTCCGCTAACACAAGCCTTACACCCGCTAATTTCTTTGAAAGAAAAGAAAAAGGGGTGACAGGAAAGTGGTGAAAAGGGGTCACAAAGAGGGTAAGACAGTAGGGAAACAAGCGTGGGATTTGCAGGAGGGATGTAGGTAAGGCCCATAGATGCCCATGTCTTTGGCAGCAACAGCTGTGCATTTCCATGTATTTTGGTGAGACATTAGAAACCTTTCACCCCTGAGAGAGGTGTCAGGACAACATTAATAGTTGTTGTAGAGCCAATTGTAATTAACTGTTTCAATGTCAAGCAGACATGTGTGCGACATGGACAGCTATGTATGGGGCGTAATTTTTTTGTGGGTACAGAGTGCCCTTTTTTTTTTTTTTTTTTCAGGTGAGAGTGGTATGTCAGGTGAAGGAAGTCGGTATAGCTGGGGAGGTAGGTTGGGTAGGTTAACAGACAAGACAGACAAGACGCATACAGGGGCGGTGTATGACACACGTGGGGGGGTTACACAATTGACGGGGACGGAGGTTGGGATTTCCAAGATGCATGAGCCCACAGATGGCAACAGTGGAACTGATATCCCCACCCATAGGCAGTTGCCACTGTTCCTTCACAGCCCAGGACGGGGCTGTGCTGGGGGCTGTGTAGGCGGGGCAATGGCCGGGGCCGTTAGCTGTGCCACACGAGCCTCGAGCTGGCGTAGGGGCCCAAGAACAGTGTCTTGGATCTCCCTTCGCACCACAGACCGGACACCGTGGAGGGTGAGTGGACGAACGGCCACACTTGCAGAGGGGGGACGGGCCCCATCCCCTGCAGCGCTTCCACCCGAAGGTGACACAGGGCCACCGGAGGGGGGTCCGGCCTGGGCACTAGTGCCAGGTGCAGTCACCAGCTGAGGTGGGAGAGGTGGGTCCGCTGGGACCTGCCTTCCCAAGCGTTCTAGGTTTGTGAGTAGTTATGTTAGTTTGGGTTAGTGGCATTGTATTCCATTCAGATTAGTTGTAACAGCATGCATTGGTATTCCCATCAAACAAACACCCAGATATTAACACCATTGAACAAGGGGCATATCAATATCACATGCATTATTTGAACAGAAATACACAGTCAAACAACATGCAGGGTTGATTAATGGCAACAGGCCATCAGATTTGCAGGTATGAACAGGGCACATGCACGAACAGACATGCATATATTTTTGAAACGGACAAATGTCCATGATTAATGAAATGTTCACATACCATTATTTAGTGGGTGTTGTTATATGGAATTATAGGGTTGGGCGGAGATAGAAAGTGATGACACATTCATATGTTACACATTGATTTACATTTATAATAGGTACACAATTAAGTTGAGGCTGATGTTTCAAAATAAATTTTATTTGACTGTCAAGCTACACCTGTTACAAATACATCACTATCCTACTTATTTTGAATTTGATCAGATACATCATCCTGCTACACTTTGATGACAGGACAGGGGACAACTATGTCTGTTTAGTCTGTCAGATGATCATTCATTCTATCTGCAAATTGTTTACTGTGATCACCATATACAGCATTTGGCTAGACATTCCAGATTCTGACACACTGAAATCAGTTTGGTATATTAAGTTGTACTTCCCACATGCATTTAGTTCTGTAGAAACACACTGGGGCTAATATATTCCGGGTTATTACTACTTTATTTATTCATACATGACCCTTTCTGTCAGTCTCACACTTCCTGCAAATTCACAGTTCAGGTTGCTACTTCTAGGCTTTGTTCACATGTTAGACTAGTGGTGATTCAAACACTTTCCAACAGCCTCACTTCTGTCATGATTCAGCATTTCAACAGGGGATATATCTCACATGTGACTACCTCAGATTCTGAAGCTGTACTCTTGAGACTACTGCAGGTTACACTATATTTAATTTATGGTGGGACATCTGTATTACAGCACTGTTTAATTCTATCAATTATATTTCCAGTTACACTTGCATACTGATGAACTTGTTGCAGCCATACCTGCAGACTTTCAAATCTTGCTTGCACATTATATTACTTTTAATCAATACACTGCAGTGTTCTGATACATGCTACAGTATAATATTTATTTACAAGTACTGGGTGGGGTTACTAACCTGCACGGTGGCGCATCCGCACCAGCCTACGGGCATGCATCTCGCGATTCATAGAGCGGACACCTGCAGCTGTAATACAAAAGAAGTAATATTGGACTACACATCTCCATGGTATCAGCTAGTTGAAATCCTTACATACATAAGTAAAATGTAACTTACTCAGTAGTGGGGCGTTGGGCATATCCCGGGCCTCCTGGATCCATTCGGACAACTGGTCTTGCTTGCGTCATTTCAAGTCCGCATGGTGGTGACGGACCTGCTCACCAGTGCGTGGAATGCCAGTAGCACTGGTCAGATCACGAGCCAACTGGTCCCATGCCTCTGCCCTATATGCTCCCCATGAGACCTGGCCCTGCATGAGTTGGGCCTCGTGATGATGGACAAGGAGCCAGACCATGTATCTGGACTCCTCAACGCCCCAACGCTGTGCTTGAAAGCAACGTCCCTCACCTACTCCACTCATTCTGACTGCAGCTCTGATCTACAATCGTTTCTGCTGTGTATTCCCGCCTATGGGGCTTATATATGCCGATTTTCCCGCACATTTCTCTGATTGGCCGTTTTGGAATTGTATCTACTTCACTGAAAATGCTTTATCATGCTCCATTCTGGATTTTATCCCATATATATGCTATTTCTGCATTTCTAGGTATTGCTGTCATGGCTTAGTGGTTTAGTACCTTGACTCTAGTGCATGGTATCCTGGGTTCGAATCTGGCAACTGATTTTTGATTTTCCTGACAGAAATGAGTTGAGACCTGTCAATCAAACATGCCAAAAGCACTTTTAAGCACTTAAAACCAGGTCTGCGCTCGTTTGCGCGGAGCTAATGCATGCGCACTGGCAGTTAGCTTGTGGGAGCGCCGCGCAAACGGTGTGCGCTGGGATAAACCTTAATTGGCTAGTGACACACATGTTCAGCTAAGCACAGCTAGTTGCAAACAGTTTCACTCTGTTAAACCGATGCCTAGCAACAGGCACGCAGTTTGCAGCTTTTTAAACACTACTCAGCTACGGGCACTCCGTCTCACAGCAGCTTAGCTATCAGTACATTTCTGACTATTTTTGTTATTGTGTTACTTCAGAATATATGCTCCGTTTCATTCCATTTTACAAAAGGAATACATTTACATGTGTACCAATACTGTCAGGGGCTTTTAGTGCTTATTTACAAAAAAAAAAAAAAGGTTGTTGTGGGGGTTCGAACCCTGCCTGCCTACTCTTAGGCCGGCAACTCTACCGCTAAGCTATTATTTCTTGGCTTACTTTGCATATTTAGTTCTTATATCCTTTTCCACTGATTGCTAACTGTGATTGCGCTTCAACCACACGCGCGCACACGGGCGCACACAGTAGCAAACATTTACGGGGTTTTAAAAAAAAAAAAAGGTTTTAATTTAATTTTATTACATCTCTTCACTTTATACAGTGATGGTCTATCGGGGCATGTGTTGTGTAGTGTGTTTATGCACATTTCCATGGCCTCTCTCGTGGCTGTTTACTTTCAGCCATTCTAGTCTTCCCGGGGCGTGTCCGCTTGCAGGGCTTAGCCTACTGACACGCCCCCTACTCTCTTACATGGACCGTGTAAGAGTTACTAGTGTGATTCAGCATGCCTCATGCACCTCATGCATATGCATGACATGCTGACATCACACAGTTTCACTGCAGCCTCCATGTAAGAGTTATAACTCTTACACGGAGGCTTCCTGAATCTGGCCCAATGTTAATAAGAAATAAAACCTACATACTCTAGCATGTTTTTACATTTTACTAGCTCTAATCTCCTGTCCCAGAAAAAAATCTGTTGTAAAGGGGCAGTTTGTGAGGGCAGCCCACATGATAAGTGTGCATTTTCTAGTTTCTAAGGAGAGGTTACCCTGGTGAATTTTTAGATATCCTTGGGAGGAGGTGGTTTTAAAGAGATGTAACAGGCACTTTTTCTCTATTTTAACTTCAGATGATGTTACTATGTTTGTTCATTCTGAACATGCTGTTTTTCTGACTGCTCATAATAATAATTGTACAGTGTTACATTACAAAGACATGCGTCTGGAGGGTTTCTACCCGGGCCTCCACCGAACTTTCCCGGTTAACAAATGTTAAATAAATAAATAAGTTGGGGGTATCTTTTTTATTACCTTTAATGCTGACAGATATGGTTATAAATATTATTTTTAAGAACTGGACTATTATGAATGAACATTGAACAGTCAAAAAGAAATTGGGGACAAACCCCTTATTGCATACAAGAAGGGACTTAATTTTAAGAATTTGATAGAACATACCATTATAAACAATAATGAAAAAACCTTTTACATAAGTAAATGTGGGAGTTTTACTCTTTGTAAATTCATTCACACAAGTGAACTGTTTCAGGTTAATTCTTTCAAAATAAAGGGCATATATGATTGTAACATTACAGGCATAGTCTATGCAACACTTTGTCAAGACTGTCCTGCATTTTACATCAGGAAAACCAAGCGTAGACTGAGGGATAGAATGTATGAATATAATTATGAAATCAATAAGAGAAAATTGACTAACACTCTTTTCAAACATATTTTAGATTATCAGGGGTATAATTTCATATTTATTGTTATTGAGAAAATTCACATAATATGAGGAGTAGCTTGGTCATTACACCTGGAAAAACATGAACTTTATATTGTTAGGTGGGTCACTAAATGTCTCACCGATAGAACCTATGCAGTCAAAACAGGGGAATCCACCTCCAACAGCAGACCTGTAACCAGTGGTGTTCCATAGGTCCTGGGACCACTACTGTTTGGTATCTATTTCTCCAAAGTACAAGTAAAAACTAAAGTTCTGTGGCTGACAAAGTTTGCTGACCACTGCAAACTGGGAGCAGTCATAGAATCCCCAAAAGATGTCAACATCCTACAAGAGGGTCTTACGCAAGCAAATGATTGGTGCCAAAGTCACGGGCTTAAACGCAATGCAAAAATGTATTATCATCCCTTTCAGTAAGAGCAATGCTCCTGCTATCTAGCACACCAATAGAAACACCTTAGGCAGGAACTCAGTGGTGAGAGACCTAGGCACACAGGTTGACAGCAACCTTATCTTTGATCACCATTTCTCCACAGTGATGAGAAGGGCATTCTAAATTCTTATCTCATAAATAAGGGCATTGCCTCCAGAAAAAAAGAAATTATAAGCTCCCTGTATTCTTCCCTCATCAGGAAAATAATTGAGTACAACGCCTCTTTTGTTATGTACCTTTCCAGGTACCTGCAGCAATTGGAGAGGCCACAAAGATTCGTCATAAGGAAAATTCTAGGTCTTCAGTATCTGTCCTATGTGGATCATCGGAAATTACTGTCACTGTATTCTGTTTCATACAGACTACTCAGAGGTGATCTTTGCCTTGCATATAAGCCAATCTCTGACCCCCCCTTTTTTGGAAAAGCTGCATATCCGCAAATCAAATGGTAAAAGGGTTACTCGCTCTAAAGACCTTAACCTGGTATGTGACATTAATAGAATCTGCTGGAGGGATAGATTTGTTTCCCAGAGGTCACCACACTTTTGGAACAGACTCCCACTTCATGTCAAACAGAGGACCTCATTGGCCCTCTTCAAATGCAATCTGGACGATTGTTAGGGTAATTGTAAATTCACCCCAGGGGTTCCACCTGTGTGCTTCTTGGACAAGGGCAATAGGTGCTGATCATGGAAATAAGGGCAGAACTTGGATAGGTTTGTAAGGGACCTGGGGCTATTAGCCTAGTAGCCTCCTATGATCCTACTATGTTTTAATGCCGTTGAAATGGCCTGGTCTTAATGAATTAGCATCCACTGGATGTCTTTTAAAACTTAAAACACAAACCAGATAGGGTCGCATCCATTTTAACAAATTTAGCTGTTTATTTTTATTGTACAGTGTTTGTTATATTATATTTGCTTCCTATGTGAATATCGTTTTGTTTTTTGAACCTGGTCACTTTAAGATTTTGCTTGCTGCTTAAGTGTATCTTTAATGCTGTCGTATCTGATGAAGTTTCGTATATGTGTTTTGTGAGACTAAAGCACTTTTTTTTCAATAAACAGTGGGTTCAGTTTACTGAGTGTTGCATCCAGCTTTATTTGTTTTTAGCTGTCTGTGTTTCATACCTGGTCTTGGTTTAACTTGTTTTTGCTACATTTGGTCTAGCTTGAAACTATTAGACAGTGTCAGATTTAGACTGGATTACTGTGGGCTTACAGAATATTATGCAAAACTCAGGCCTCTTAAATTATCTGCTTCACCTGTACTGTAGTGATATACCTCCAAATATTTCAACTGATTAGGTCCACACTGCTCAAAGTAGACAGTGTAGGACAACAAAGCAAAAAACACTCCACTTCTCTTCTTAGAAAAGCATTTATTCAATACAGTTAAGCACTTTCATACGCATACATTGTAGACTTCTTCAGAATGAACCATAGGAGAAAAAATGGGTGTTTACGTAATACCACATAAAATCACATCTTAATTTCTACCAATAAAAACAAAGAATTTGTTCTCACACTATTCTGTTTTTTTTAAAAAAAAACTACTAATAGAAATAAAATCATTAATTCCAGGGCTGCACCCATCCCAAGTAAATGTTGCCACTATAATTCTCTCTTCAATAAATAGTTATCCCAATCACCCCCATGTTACATTCTTCACAACATTTGCATGACAAAAAACACAATCCTTGTGGGAGCTTGTTAGTACCAATGTAGGTGTCCAACTCTCCATTTTGATCTGCACTTTCAGGTTCATACATATTTGCCGTATTGAAGTATAAAGCTGGGGAAACATCAAATAGTTCTGACATTTCTCAAAATGTCTGAATCTTCACTCTCAAAAGACCATTTCATTGTTCAGAATCTCAGCCAAAAGAAGGTTGCAGTCTCTGCAACTGAGTACTTCCCATATAACCAGAACTATGCACATAGCAATCACACAGAGATAACAAATATGGTCATTTCAGACTCGAAGAGCACAGGTCATGGGGAAGAAAAATTTCAGCCCCCCATTTTTTTTTTCATGTGTAGCCATCCGTAGATCAGAAGAGATGCCTATAGGCAGGCATCACCCCAAATCAGTGATCCATCAAATACAGCAGCCAGGGATAAAGACTTTTAAGGAACATCTCTGTTTCTGTCATTCATTCATTCTCTGATTGCTAACTTAATCCACTCCACAGTCCTGGGACATGTGGTGCCTATCTCAGGATGCAATGGCAAAAGGCAACCAAACAAATCTAGAGGAGAACCTCAGTCCATTGTGAAACATTCACACACACGCACACACACACACACACACACACACGCACGCACGCACACACACACACACACACACACACACACACACACACACACACACACACACACACACACAAGACAGACACACACACACAGACACACACAGACACACACACACAGACACACACAGACACACACACACACATATGCATGCATGCATGCATGCACACAAACACACACACACACACACACACACACACACACACACACACACACACACACACACACACACACACACATTATGCGTGACTTATGTACTTACGAGCAGTTTGATGGACCAACTGTACGTCTTTAGGATGTGAGCTGAAATTGGGGTACCTTGGGAAAATGTCCAGATGCCTAACCTCAGGTACTTTACCAGAGAATTGTGATTTGGGTGTCCACCCTATGATTATATCTATTGCTGTAACACACATACCTGGGGTAACAGTTGCTTTAACTGGTATATACAGTGCAAGTTATTTTGTACCCGTATGTCATTGCTGTACAGCTGGAGTATTAGTCCTAAAACTGCCCTGTCCAAATAGCAAAGACCCACTGCTTCGTTGTCCATTAGCTGGATTAGCTGTGCCTTGTATAGTACCAACCCCATTTTAGTTGAGCCTTTGTGGATGTTGCAGACTTTCTCTTAGGAGCTCCAAACTGGCTCACAGATAGAACCCACAGTGTGATGTAGCTGACTCTAACTCAGACTGCCAACCAGTCACAAGTGAAGTCCCACAGGGATCAGTCCTGGGTCCTCTCCTGTTTGTTATCTACTTCTCAGAAGTCCAGGCCAACATGAAGGGACTCTGGCTGACAAAGTTCACAGACGATTGCAAGATGGGAGCCATTATTAACTCCCCAAGTGATGTTGACATCCTACAGAAAGGCATCACTGAGATCAATGACTGATGTCAGAACCATGGCCTTAAACTCAATGCCAAAAAATGTGTCATCATCCCCTTTGGGAAAAACCCAGTTCCCATGAACTACCACATTGATGGTAGTCAACTGAACACAGAAGGCGTTATAAGAGATCTGGAAACACAGGTTGACAGCAACCTCTCTTTTGACCACCACACTGCCACTGTGGTCAGAAAGTCTTTCTATGTGGCACATCTTATTACTAAGGGTTTTGCATCCAGGAAGAAAGAGGTCATCGTCTCTCTCTACTCCTCCCTCATTAGACCAGTCATCAAGTATAATGCTCCATTTGGCATGTACCTCACTAGACACCTGCAACAACCGGAGAGGCCACAAAAGTACCGCACAAAGAGGATCCCAGGCCTTAAACACTTGTCCTATATGGACAGACTCACAAAAATCCAACTATTCTCTGTCTCATATTGCCTACTTAGAGGCGATGTCTGCCTGACTTACAAAGCCATGTCTGACCCAGCTCTGTTAGAAATGCTACATCCAAAGAAATCCCAATCCCTCCACACCACACACTCCAGAGACCTCAACCTCATTACCACAATCAACAGAACATGCTGGAGGGACAGGTTCATAACTCAGAGACTGCCCATGCTATGGAATAGACTTCCCATACATGTCAAACAGAGCACCTCACTGGCCCTCTTCAAGAGAAATTATGATGAGTGGATGAGAAATAGAAAATTCACCCCGGGGTTCACTGCAGTGGTTCTACTCGACAGAAGGCACAGGGAACTAAGGTTGGTTTGCACAATGCCAGGGTAATCCTATGGGCTAGGCTTGTTCATAGGTTTATAGGTTGCTTCTAGGCTACCAGCCCTAGGACCTATACAAGCCTAGCCATAACAATTCCCTGGCTATTTCTTCCCACACTATTTACTTCCCTGGACCCCTGTCTAGCAGGGCGACTGATGTGATCCCCGGGGTGCATTTCCTTTCTCCCATCCAATCATCAAGGTTCCTTTTGAAGAGGGCCAAAGAGGCACTCTGCTTGACATGTATAGACAGTCTATTCCAGAGTCTGGGGAGTCGCTGGGTCAGGAACCTATCCCTCCAGCATGTTTTGTTTATTGTGATGACAAGGTTTAGATCCCTGGAGCTTGTGGCTCTGAGGGATTGGGATTTCTTTAAGTGTAGCATGTCCAACAGCTCTGGGTTTGACATGGCCTTGTATGTTAAGCAGAGACTGCCTCTGAGTAGACGATATGCGATAGAGTATAGCTGAAGTTTTTTAAGGCGGTCAGCGTAGCACATCTGCTTTAGGCCTGTGATTCTTTTAGTGAGGTATTTCTGCGGCCTTTCCAGTTGTTGCAGATGTCTTGAAAGGTACATACTAAATGGGGTGTTGTATTCTATAATGGGTCTAATGAGGGATGAGTACAGTGGGACAATGACCTCCTTTTTTCTGGATGAAACGCCCTTTGTGATGAGGTGTGCCACACAGAAGGATTTCCTGACTGTTGTGGTGATGTGGTTATCGAAGGTGAGACCACTGTCCACCGGTGTCCCTAAGTCTCTTATCACACTTTTGGTGTTTAGTGTGCTGCCACCTATGTGGTAATTCATGGGTACATGTTTTTTTCCCAAAGGGGATAACTATACATTTCTTGGCATTGAGCTTGAACCCATGGCTCTGGCACCAAGCATCTGTTTCTGTAAGGCCCTTTTGTAGAGTATCCACATCATTTGGGGATTCAATAATGACTCTCAGTTTGCAGTCATCTGTGAACTTTGTTAGCCAGAGTCCCTTTGTGTTGGCATATACTGCAGAGAAGTAGATGCCAAACAAAAGCGGTCCCAGGACTGAACCCTGAGGTACTCTGCTTGTCACTTGTCCTGAGCATGATTTGGAGTTGGATACTTTTACAGTGTGGGTTCTGTCTGTAAGCCAGTTGGCAACCCATTGGGTGATGTAGGGATTAATGCACAGCTTAGTAAGTTTATCTATGATTCCAGAATGGGGTGATGGTGTCAAAGGCCTTGGCGAGGTCCAGAAAGGCTGTGTGGACCACCTTACCCTCGTCCACAGCTCTGGAGACTGGTTTGAAGAAGTCAGTCAGGTACAGGAGACAAGATCGGCCCTTCATGAACCCAAACTGGGTGGGGTCCAGTGTTTGAAGGTTGCCAATATTGTTGTTTATAAGTTCCATGATAATATGTTCCATGGCCTTGCAGATCAGGCTCGCCAGACTGATGGGGCAGTAGTTCCTGGAATCCAAGGTGGATCCCCCCTTGTGGTGTGGGATAATTGTAGCTGTGTGCCATTCAGTGGGCATGAAGCCTGAGGTGAGGCTATGATTAAACATGACACTTAGGTGAGGTGCCAGTTCATTTTGTAGTTCATGTAGTACACAGCCTGGGATGTCATCTGGTCCTGTGGATGCTGTATTCTTAACTTTGGAGAGTGCGTTTTTTACCAGGGTGGCCATTATTACTGGAATTTGGCAATCTTCCGGTATTGAGATGGGCCCTTTAGGGGGTGAGAGGGAAGTGAAGTTGGCACTGAATCGATCTGCCAGGATATTGGCAATATCCTTGAGATCAGTATATTTAATATAAACCAAAAAACAACCAGCAGATAGTGGAAGCCATAAAAATGTATATTATTTCACTTTAGTCAAGACATCAATATACAAAAGTTACAGACTGGTTTCGGCTAATAATTAATTAAGCCTTCATCAGTGTAAAGACACAATAAAACACATACATTTATATACTGTGTCACTAATCCATAAACTAATTTGAGGTGTTCATTTTCTTACAAATCCTAGAATTCCATGCCCCTTCACGCTCTGTAAAATCTAGAAGTAAAGCAGCTCCATGGCTCACTGAAGAGACTAGGCAACAAATCTTACTAAGAAATAAAACCTGGTCTAATTGGAGAAATACTAAAAACGCAATTGAGCATCAAAACTTCAAACAGCTGAGAAATGCCACCAAAAAATCAATACTACTTGATAAAAAAAACTATTACTTTAAACTCCAACAAAAGCACCAACAACAACCACAAACCTTCTGGTCAGGAATAAATAGACTATTCCACCCTGGTCACTCCAAGACACCAACCCCATCAGGCCTCTCCCTTAACACTCCCAACCAGATTGCTGACGCTGACGCTTTCATTACCTTTTTCACTGAAACTGTCCAATCTCTAGCAAACTCCTTACCTCCTGTTAGCTCAACCCTCCCATCCTCCCTAGCTAGCATGCCTCCTACCTTTCATCTAAAACCAATTCCTACATCCCTTACCTATACCCTACTTCACAAACGTAAACCATGTACTCCCTCAGCTGATCTCCTGCCAGCTGAATACCTTCAAACTGCAGCAAAAGTACTTGCCTATCCTATCTCTAGCCTAATTAATAGAACCATTACTGAAGGCTCCATCCCTTCTCTCTGGAAAATCTCTCACATCATTCCACTTCTCAAGGCTGGTAGCTCAACTGAACTCTCTAACTTTCGGCCTATAGCCCTACTTTCTCCTTCAGCCAAAATCATGGAAAAATGCATCCATCAACAACTTCTGGATCACCTTCTCCAAAATAACCTACTAGCTGACTGTCAGCATGCTTTTAGACCTTTCTATCATACCACCACTGCTCTCCTATCCTTCTCTGACTGCATTAACAAACATCGTAATAATAACATGATCTCCTCTGCACTCTTTACTGACTTATCTAAAGCTTTTGATATGGTTAACCATCAACTACTTTTGAACATACTAAAATCACTTTCACTCAACACACAGGCATTAAAATGGTTCAAGTCTTACTTACACAACAGACAGCAAGCTGTCCTTTGGGACAGTAACCTATCCACACATCTCCCTATTACCCTTGGTGTCCCTCAAGGCTCTATCCTGGGACCTCTCCTCTTCTCCATATTCATTAATGATCTTAGTATAAATTTTCCTCTAGCTACCTGCATACAATATGCAGATGACTCCACACTGATTTGTAATGCCTCTTCTTCATCAGAACTCCAATCCATCACCCAAACAGTATTTAACCTAGTTGAAAACTGGTTCCTACAACATTGCCTCCTCCTAAATGCCAAAAAAAAAAAAAAAAACCTACTGCTCTTTACTCCAACTCTAAAATCCTCCCCGATAAATGTCTCCATTACATCCAGCAATGGTACTGTCATAGCTCCTGACCCAACTACCAAACTCTTAGGTGTAATAATTGACCACAACCTTAACTTTGAATTGCATATTAACTCTACTATTAAATCAGTAAACAGAAAACTTGGTTCTCTGTATAGGATAAAACCTTTCCTTACCCCTGAAGCCAGCACTACCATTGCCCATACCCATCTGATCCCTACCCTCCTCTATGCCTCCCCCATTTATACTAATCTTTCCAAAAGCAACCTTAATAAGCTGGAAACCTCCTATAACAACATTGCAGATTTGCTACTGGGTCCCCATTTAGAACTCACCATTGTCTGAATCTCAAACAGCTGGGATGGCTAGAACTGCAAAACCAGCTGGAATTTCAACAACTCACCATCACCCATAAGATTCTGTACCATCCCAGTAATATTCCTATTCTCTGTAGCCTTATCTCCCCCTGCATACATCTTATTACCCTTCGTTCAGCAAATAAATCACTGGTTACCATCCATAACAAAGCAGGTGATTCTTTTTTCTCTAATTCTGTGGGGAAGATTTGGAATAGGCTTTCCAGCAAACTTGCATCACTATCATCATTACCACTATTCAAAATGCAACTAAAAATTCTACTAAAGACACAATGGCTATGCCCATGTACGAACCCTGACTAACACTCGCCCAGTACAATATTACTGTATACCTCTCTCTCATAACACTTAAAGTGGGATTAGTAGTCCTTCCCTTACTCCCAATTTAGTCTAGTTTTCTCAGGGAACATTCACTGAGTTTGTACTTTGTAACACTCATCCTGCTGTGAGCAGAAGTGCTCCACCTTGTATATAGATCAACTGTCTTTTTACTTTGTGTATTATTTGTTTAGGTGTATATATGCAAACTTTTTTATTATACAATGCCTACTCTAAAACGTGCACGCTGATTGGCCAGCCCAACCAGCGTGCCCGTTGTAAATCCCTCAATATACTAACGGAAAAAGGTCCGGTCGCCCGGACTTTTTCCGTTAGTATAAAACACTGTCTCGCTATGTTAAAAGAGTTTAACATAGCGACACAGATTTAAAAAAAGCAATGGAGATCTCCGTTGCTTTTTTTAAAGCTGTCTCGCTATGTTAAGCTCCTTTAACATAGCGACACAGTGTGTAAAAAGCAACGGAGATCTTGCGATCTCCGTTGCTTTTTTTTAAACCTGTCTCGCTATGTTAAATGAGTTTAACATAGCGAGGCAGCTTTAAAATAAGCAACGGAGATCTCCGTTGCTTATTTTAAAGCTGTCTCGCTATGTTAAACCCATTTAACATAGCGAGACAGTAAAAAGCAACAGAGATCTTGCGTTCTCCGTTGCTTTTGCCCACAGCTCTGATGTACTGTGTAGGCATGCGCAGTACATCAGAACTGCCGCGGAACACCAGACAGCTGTGGAAGGGCAGCAAAGAGGCATTATACAATGCCATTATTTAAGAAAAGTTATTATTTCTTTTCTTAAATAATGTCATTGTATAATAATAACCACTTCTGGGTGTGGGTAATGCTGGATTTACCCACGGTTGTCTTTGTTTGGTCTCTCGGGCTTCGCCCTCGGGACCAAACCACGCCAACCGTGGGTAAATCCAGCATTACCCACACCCAGGCGTGGGTTATTGCTATATTATCTTACTGTTATAGTTTACTAAACATCCGTAATACTTTATTTCAGTCTTTACTTCTTTCCTAACCTACCTTATGATTCATAGGTTCATAGGTTCATAGGTTGGTACTAGGCTATCAGCCCTAGGGCCTATACAAACCTAGCCATAACAATTCCCTGGCTATTTCTTCCCACATTATTTACTTTCCTGGACCCCTGTCTAGCAGGGCAACTGACGTGATCCCTGGGGTGAATTTCCTTTCTCCCATCCAATCGTCAAGGTTCCTCTTGAAGAGGTCCAAAGAGGCACTCTGCTTGACATGTATGGGCAATCTATTCCAGAGTCTGGGGAGTCTCTGGGTCAGGAACCTAACCCTCCAGCATGTTTTGTTTATTGTGATGACAAGGTTTAGATCCCTGGAGCGTGTAGCTCTGAGGGATTGGGATTTCTTTAAGTGTAGCATGTCCAACAGCTCTGGGTTTGACATGGCCTTGTATGTTAAGCAGAGATCGCCTCTGAGTAGACGATATGCGACAGAGTATAGCTGGAGTTTTTTAAGGCGGTCAGCGTAGGGCATCTGCTTTAGGCCTGTGATTCTTTTAGTGAGGTATTTCTGAGGCCTTTCCAGTTGTTGCAGATGTCTTGAGAGGTACATACCAAATGGGGCGTTGTATTCTATAATGGGTCTAATGAGGGATGAGTACAGTGGGACAATGACCTCCTTTTTTCTGGATGAAAAGCCCTTCGTGATGAGGTGTGCCACATAGAAGGATTTCCTGACTGTTGTGGCGATGTGGTTATCAAAAGTGAGACCACTGTCCACCTGTGTCCCTAAGTCTCACACTTTCTGTGTTTAGTGTACTGCTGATGAATGTCAAACCCTTGTACCATGCAAATAGTACTGTATTGTTTTGTTAAACTCTGTAGTCAAGTTCTTTAAAGTGAGTTTTTTGATGAAAATCTCCATCAACAATGTATTTAAATGTTTTTTAGTTTTGCTGTCCTGTTTTATTAGCTTAATTTTGGAGCTTATCTCCCTGGGCCTCTACTGAAAATGTACATGTATCCGGTTGGACTAGCCCGGTCAACAAATGTAAAATAAATAAATAAAAATAAATTTAGTCCTGGGGCAAAAAGCCCTCCCAATTTAATAATCCATTTTCTCTCCTTGGCATTAAGTAACTCATGCCATCCAGATTTATTATATTTCATACCCAAGATTCTGTCAATAATCATGAAATGAAAAGATGCTGTTTGGTGCATTTCTGTATGTTTATATAAAGCATTTGTATGTTTTTTATTTTTAATTTCACTAAGGTGTTCTGAAATTCTATGTTTAAATGCTGTAGACGTTTGACCTACATAAAAAGCAGAGCATTTGCAAGTGGCCAAATAAATAACCCAGTCTGAGCTGCAGTTCGCAAAGATGAAGTATCACATAGGTTGGGAGGGTGGTCTAATGGTTAAGGTGTTTGCCTCACAAACACAAGGTGCAGGGTTTGAGTCTCACAAGGGATAATTGGCTAGGCTTAAAATGGCTCGCAAGAGCAGTTAGCTTAGTACTAACCTATGAACATACTATACTGGTATTTTTACTAGTGAAACTACTCGTTTGTAATACTCTGCTGCAGTGTGTACAGTGACCACATGAATAACATCCTTTGACAACTTGCCCCTCAATGGTACTCTGCAACCTTTCCTGAGGTTTATATACCCCTTTTTGTAGTGGTTAAAGAAGGACGCCAAATTCTTCCCATTCCTGAAGGAAAAAAGGCAATCTGCTCCCAGTAGTTTGGAGAGCCTGTTGTCCGCCTTAAGGATGTTCCAGTTAGATAGTACACTATCAATAAGTGCCCCAACATTTCTACCATAAGTAGTCACTAGCCTGGGATGACCTTTAGTTCTACCCTGCTTATCATGATATTGTAAGAGTGCTTCCCTATCCATACCATTGACAGTATTCCTAGCCTGTATAATATTTCCTGGTCTGTAATTCCTCTCCTTGAATCTCTTGGTTAGGTCATCCCTGTAATGCAGATAGGTATCGTCCTCTGAGCAGATGCATTTCACCCTCATATACTGTGATTTAGGAATATTTCTGCATATATGGGGGGGATGAAAGCTGGAGGCATGGAGAAGGGAATTTTACTCGGGGAACTTACGAAAAACTTCCGCTTTCAGAGTATTGTCTGAAGCTCTAGTTATCAATACATCCAAGAAGGTAATACTGTCTTTATGATGGTTCACCGTAAATTCAATTATCCATTTGTTTTCATTTAGATATTCCACAAACCATGAAAACAAATGGACAACAGGCTCTCCGAACTACTGGGAGCAGATTGCCTTTTTTCCTTCAGGAATGGGAGGAATTTGGGGTCCTTCTTTAACCACTACAAACAAGGTGTATATAAACCTAAGGAAAGGTTGCAGAGTACCATTGAGGGGCAAGTTGTCAAATGATGTTATTCATGTGGTCACTGTACACATTGCAGCAGAGTATTACAAACAAGTAGTTTCACTAGTAAAAATACCAGTATAGTATATCTGGTGCTGCGGTAGCGTTGTCGCCTCACAGTAAGACGTTGTCCTGTTCGATTCTCAGCTAGAGCGTCTTCGGTGTGGAGACATGCGTGAATGGGCGTACCTTCGTTGAAGTTTGTACGTCAGGTCCGGCAACTCGGCATGTAAAAATCTACTGCCAATCATTAGCGGACTGGAGTTCCGCTGTGGCAACCCATAACCAGGAAAAGCCGAAAGACACAACAACAAAAAGTATATGATATTTCCTTCTTTGCAAACTGCAGCTCAGACTAGGTTATTTATTTGGCCACTTGCCAGTGCTCTGCTTTTTATGTAGGACAAATGTCTAGAGCCTGTAAACATAGAATTTCAGTACACCTTAGTGAAATTAAAAATAAAAAAAACATACAAATGCTTTATATAAACATACTGAAATTCACCAAACAGCATCTTTTCATTTCATGATTATTGACAGAATCTTGGGTATGAAATATAATAAATCTGTATGGCATGAGTTACTTAGTACTGACAAAAATCCAAAAAAGAAAGCTGAGGTAAGGCTCCAGTGTCCAAATAAATGCAGAAACCAGTCTTCAGGCGTTGTATAAAATGAAGTCTTCTTTAATGTCACACCCTTGAATAAGATATATTAACCTTCAGATTATTGTCTCTCTCATTTATTTCCCGATGGTATTTATCCGAAAAGTATGGTTTAGCCCTTGTCTCCCTCAATCGTTTTACATTCATAAAACCATCTTCTATGATATTTCTCTCATACCCTCTCTCTTCCAATTCATAGCAGGTTTTAATAAGTTGCTTCTCAAATTCATCATTATTAGCACTTAGATGCTCTAAAAAATTGATTTTGAGCAACATTTCTAAATACATATCTGGGAGGCATACTCTCCCTTGATAACAAAGTGTTAACATGACATTCTTTCCTATAAAGTTTAGTGCTAATAGTGCCTGAATTTCCTTTTTCTAAAAGTACATCTAAAAAACTGATCCTCTCTTCAGAGTAATTTAAGGTAAATTTCAAAAATCGTGTTGTATTATTAATATATTCAACAAACGCTAACAAATCTATTGCTGTTCCCCCCCACAAAATAAAAAGATCATCGACAAACCTCCTATAGAATAATACCAAGTCACTATAGTGTCCATTAAACACATATTCTGTCTCCCATGCCAACATAACGGCATTTGCATATGTGTTGGAGCATGAACTCCCCATCGCTACACCATTCTTTTGATAGTAAACTTGGTTCTTAAACAAAAACACATTATTCATAAGCACAATATTCATCAATTCATGCAATGTTCTCACTTCATCAGGTTTATACAAATTAATTCTGGTCATGAGTTCACTAAACAACTCTAGACCTACTGTGTTAGGAATAACAGTAAATAATGAAACAACATCTAAAGTTACTAATAAAAAAACAGAACTTATTTTACCCTGTTGCATATATACATAGAGATCATTAAGAAATTGTTCAGTGTCTTTAAGAATAGATTCAGATGTCTGTATCAAGCTTTTTGCAGAGGTATTTGGTGGTTATTGGGCACTATTTGTATTGTCTTATGAGTTACTTAGTGCCAAAGAGAGAAAATGGATTATTAAACTGGGAAGGCTTTTTGCCCCAGGACTAAATGAACACCTCTAATTGGTTTATGGGCTAGTGACACAGTATATAAATGTATATGTTTTATTGTGTCTTTACACTGATGAGGGCTTAGTTAATTATAAGCCAAAACCGGTCTGTAACTTTTGTATATTGATGTCTTGACTAAAGTGAAATAATATACATTTTTTAGGCTTCCACTATCTGCTGGTTGTTTTTTTGGTTTATGTTAGTATTTTGAGACCTTGCAGAAGCCTTACTTGCAGGAATCCATTTTGGATCAGTATATTTAATGCCATTCTGTTGTAGTTCAGAGCAGATCTGAGCATTGCCATTTAGATTCTTGACAACTATAGAATGCCTTGTGGTTGTCTTTGGAATCTTTGGCAATTTTATATCTGAAGTTGTTAACCTTCTTCCATTCCTCACTGATGGGTACGGTTCCGAACCCTCGGAACCAAGTTGGCCAAATACCAAGCTAGCGTACACCAAACTCTCGAGCCACGCTACTACCCACAATGCCCTTCATCCCATACCTCAGATCTCGTTTGCCGCGCAGATATATAGTAACGTTTTCACTGAGCTATCCAGTTAAGTAGTTTTGACTTATGTAAAGTGTGTATTTCTCCACTAATTTTTCTAGTGGTGTCTTTCTCATAGTGTAGCTCTACCCACACATATTCCCTTTTTTACCATTGTTGGCATTTTCTTGCCTTTCCTTACTTTTTACCACCCTCGTGGTAATTCTTCATACCATTGCTGGTAGTCTTGCCTTTCAATCCCTCTATCCTTTTGTCTGAGTGACTGCTAGTATGTCAGAGAAAAAGGGTACTTCAGGTTTTAAACACTGCACATCGTGCAGTGGTAAATTACCAAACATTGACTTGCATTTTAAATGCGTTTAGTGTTTGGGTGTTTTGCACCTTTCTGCGACTCCCCCATGTGATATTTGTTGAGTTTTAGTCAACAGACGTTGAATGAACGGCGCAACAAATTGATTCTAAAAAGATTGCTTTCCTCTCCTTTCTCGGAGGCTATTTCTGCGGAGGTCTCAACCCCTCCAGTCAAGGACAAGAAGCATCCCCGCTCAGACCCCTCTTCACCGGCCGGTGACAGGGGCAATACCCATCGATCTAAAGCCTGTAGATCTTCCTCCGAGCATCGGCTTGCTGCCTTGGTGCCACCGATTTCAGCACCGAGTGCAGTTTCTGGGAAGTCTGAATTGTCGGTTCCGGACTCGGCACCGATGACTACTGAATCGCTGATTACTTCGGTTCCGACCAGTCTGGTTCTGGACACCTCGGCACCGACCTCACCTTTACAGACACCGGCTCTGATGACCTCGGATCCGATTTTGACTACTACTCTGATTGTGACTTCGGCTTTGAGCCCCCTCTCAGTATCGACCTTACCGTTTACGCAGTTCAAATCAGAATCCTCAGCTCCATTGAGTTCCTTACCACAGACTAGGTATTCATCTTCTGTGGACCCATTTGCTGGACAAGCCTACAGTCCCTTTCTGGACTGGCCTGAATCCCCTTCCGGGATATCAGTTAGGTCTGCCAGGAGGGTTTCCGAAATAGACATTGTTCGTCTCATTGATCAGGTACTGACTGCAAGAGGAATCTCCAGACCCTGTTCCACTCCAGGTGTTGGGATTTTTCCTCCTTCGACTCCTTCGTATTCTCCTGCTGGGGATCCTTTGGTTCCAAGGCCCCCTTGCCCGTTGCTTTCAATGGGACCCCTTCCTTTGGCACCAACTACTATGATGCCTGAAGCATCTAAGCCCTGGTGGGTGTCAGTTCCGACAGCATCCCACCTTACTCAACCCCTTGCTTTGGGGGTGAAATACTTAGTTCCGGCCCTGGCACCGACGGTCCTTTTGGTTCCCGTGTCAGATCCGAGAATTGTATCCGCACCGAGCCCTTCTCAAACTCCAGTCTCAGAGGTGGGCCATTCAGAGTGGGGTGTGAGCCTGGTTCCGATTCAGTCCTCTTCGGTTCCGGGCTCCCATCCCTGTTCGGGTGGGCCCGCCTTCCAGATTATGGAAAGGGTGCTGGCGGCTAGCAATCCCCATGCTTCAGCTCCGCCTTTGGTTCCCCCCCTAACTCAGCCACCGCCGGCCCTTAGCAGGGGACAACTGATCCAAAGCACCTCCCTTTCCGAGGCCACTTCGGACATCCCCACCGAAGAGCCCCCTCAGAAGAGGGTGTGCAAAAGAAAACTCATGGACTCACCTGAAGAGTCCCTTACTGAGGATATGGATTACAATGATGGGGAAGGTTCCCCTAGATTACCCCCTGACGATGTTTCCTTTGGGGATATCTTGGAGATTTTGAGACAGCGGGGTGACTGGAAATCTTCCACCCCTTCCCCTAAGGAATCTGTATTCCTACAAGCTTTCTGCTCCCGGCCCACTACTTTCTGGGTGACCCCTCCTGCAGATGAGTTGGTCAAATTCATTGTGCAGTGAGTGTGGAAGAGTCTGGATTCAGTAGAAGCTATCCCCAGGAGATCAGACAAGGTACTTTCTCCTCCAGAGGATCAACCCCATTGGTCGAAAGGCTTGCCAGTAGACGCTGTGGTGGTGGAGGTGGCGGCCACAAAAAAGGACCTGGCGGAAGAGAGTCCTGCTGTTCATCCACCCAACAGGGAGTCCCAGGCAGTGGATAGGTTAGAGAAGTGAGTTTTTGCTGCAGCGACCTTTGCCGTGCATTCGCTAAATTTTCTGGCACACTTTACGAGACTCCAGAAAGACCTTATTTGCAAACTCTCTGGTAGCCTTGTGGGTCAAGTGTCAGATGGAGCATGTGACAAAGTGGCTTCCCAACTTGCCACCCTTGAAGCAATTTTGAATTCCTCCATGAGGTTACTCTCCCACGCAACCGAAGGAGCAGCTAGAGCAGCAGGTGCTGGCGTGGTTGTCCGACGTCATGCCTGGATGCACATTTCTGACCTACCGGATTCTTTCAAATCTTCCTTTTTGAATGCCCCTATTGAGCCCTCTGCGCTCTTTGGTTCTAAGGTCAAGGATACTTTGGCCAGGTGTGAGCAGGATGGAAAGGCCTTGTCTGCCATGGGCCTGCACTTCTCCAAACCTCAGCGTTCCTTCTCCAGGAACCAGAGGAGTGGAAAGTTGTGGCACAAGAAGTCGCAAGGTTTCTTTCATGATGCACATGGCGAGGACTCCTTCAGAAGCAGAGGGGGTCCGACGGTGGTAGACTCCCCTTTAGTAGCAGAGGGGGTTACCAGAATCAGGGCTGTAGAGTTTCTTTCTCCGGTTGGCCCTATCAGTGCTCCTGAAGCATTGCCCGATTGTTTTCCTCTGGAAGCAGTCGGGGCGTGTTTCTCTCTGCACCATACAGCTTGGTCCTCCATTACCGATGATCTATGGGTGCAGAGAATTATCACCAGAGGCTATCACATTCCCCTCAAATCCTTTCCAAGACCTCAATTCTCCCTTCCTGATGTATCACCCAGTCAAAAGGAGGAGGCAGCTTACGAAATCAAGAAGCTTCTTCTAAAGCGAGTCATCCAAAAGTCCCCCCCAGATTAATGCGGATTAGGGTTCTACTCAAGACTCTTTTTGCTGCCAAAAAATACGGGGGACTGGAGGCCCATCCTGGATCTCAGTCATTTGAACAAGTCAGTTATACAGACCAAGTTCTGCATGGTCACTATTCAATCCATGTTTCCATGCCTTCGGGAGGGTGTGTGGATGTGCTCTCTAGATCTCCGGGATGCATATTTTCACATCAAAATGGACAAACACTCCAGGAGACTTTTGCGCTTCCGGCTGGGAGCCAATCATTTTCAATTCAGAGCCCTGCCTTTTGGTCTCTCGATGGCCCCCAGAGTGTTCACAAAATGTCTAGCAGTGGTGCAGCTCACTTGAGACTTCACGGATTCCAGGTGTTTCCTTATCTGGACGATTGGCTCCTCTCCGCTCCCACTGAGCGTCTACTTACCAGGGCCCTTTGCTACACTCTGTCTCTGGCAGAGTCTCTGGGTATTACTATCAAATGGGAAAAATCAAACCTTCAGCCCTCACAACAACTGGAATTCATAGGGGCTATGTTTAACACTCAGCTCGGCCTAATATCTCTTCCTCATCACAGGCTCTTAAGACTGAGAACACAAGTGCAAGTGATACTCGACTGCAGGAAAGTGTCTGCAAGGGAAGTTCTGCAGGCTCTGGGTTCCATGGCAGCAGGCATTCCCATTGTTCCTTTGGCCAGACTTCATATGCGCCTGTTATAGTGGCTTCTTCAAACTCAATGGATACACAATCATCATCCCTTGAACACACTAATCCTCATCACCGATCTCTGTAAACAGGATCTCCTCTGGTGGATGAGAATGGACAAAAGTCTTTGGTGTTGCCGCTTTCAACCTCTTCAGCCCAACACCACGGTGACTATGGATGCTTCCCTGATAGCGTGGGGGGGGGGGCACTTTCAGGGAAAATCTGTTCAAGGCATGTGGTCTCTAGAAGTTGACTTACATATCAACGTTCTAGAGCTTAGAGCTGTGTTACTGGTGTTACAAGCTCTCCACCCTCTTCTTTCTCTCAGACAAATTGCTATGCAGTCTGACAACATGTATGTGGTCTGGTACATCAACAAGCAGGGAGGGACCAGATCTTACCCCCTTTGCCGCAAAGCTATGAGAATTTGGCAGTGGTCGATAGCTTCCAACCATTTCCTGATTGCTGCACACATCCCGGGGAGTTCCAAAGCGATTGCAGACAGGCTGAGCAGATGCATCCTGCTTCCTCACGAGTGGTCTCTCAACCCGAGAGTGGTGGAGGAAATTTTCAGCCGCTGGGGCCGGCCTTGCTGTGATCTGTTTGCCTCTTTCCTCCACATGGGGAGTCCCCGAGAGATGCTCTGACTCACGATTGGCCCGTGGGTCTCCTGTACACTTATCCTCCCATCCCCTGGATACCCTTGGTCTTAAGGAAAGCTACTCGGTTGAGAAGCAGAATGATTCTCATTGCTGGCCTCGACAGGATTGGTTCCCCTTCCTTCAGCCACACCTATCCTGGTCTTCCATCAGGATTTCATTTCTCACCCCCAAGGGGTGTCATCTCCAAATCTGACTACGCTCAAACTGACAGCTTGGTTGCTCCATTTCCGTTAGTAGCCAGGCTTGAATCACTCTCATCTCTGGTACAAAATATTATTTTGGCTTCCCATAAACCTTCTACCAGAAAACTTTATAAAGACAAGTGGAAACGCTTTTCCTTGTGGGCACAAGAGCTGTCTCTGGATCCTGTCTCTGTTCCAGTAGCTATGGTTCTTCAATACCTGACCGATCTTTTCCTTAACGGGGCTTCTGCATCCATGATTCGGGTGCATCTAGCTGCCATCTCCAATTTCTATGATGGTTCAGATGGAATTCCTATTATATCTTCTCATCTGTGTATGACCTTCTTGAAGGGGATTTTTGATTCTAGGCCTCCCATTAGGCAACCTGTGGAATCATGGAATCTGTCTAGGGTGCTTCAAGCATTGGCACTACCTCCCTTTGAGCTGGCTGCAACCTGTGATGTGAAATTTCTGTCCTGGAAGACCTTGTTTCTGGTAGCGGTTACTTCAGCCAGACATGTATCAGAGCTGCAAGCATTATGCATTAAGAATCCTTATTTGATTTTCCATAAAGACAGAGTATCACTTTGCACCAATCCCACTTTCTTACCCAAGATGGTTTCGGAATTCTCTATTAATCAGTCCATTGAGTTGCCCGTGTTTTTCCCTAATTATACCAACAAAGGGGAATACTGTCTCCATTCCTTGGATGTCCACAGACAGTTACGTTTTTATTTGGACAGGACAAAGTCATTTCGTAAGTCAGATCAGCTTTTTGTTGCCTTTGCGGGCTCTAGAATGGGATCGGCAGTGTCTAAGGTTACTTTGTCTTAATGGCTTAGGGATTGCATCTCCTTTGTTTATTCTCTGGAGGAAGAATCAGCTCCTGGTCGCATTAAACCTCATTCCACTAGAGCTGTGGCCGCTTCTGTCGCCTTTCATGCTAGGGCTTCCATGGATGATATTTGTGCAGCCGCCACTTGGGCTAAACCCCATACCCTTATCAAGCATTACAAACTGGATCTGATCTCCAGGGGAAGAGCTGCCTTTGGCTGTATGGTACTCCAGAATGTTCTTACATGAGGGCCACCCAGATTCTGTAGTAGCTAGGGACTCTGTCCCATCACTGAGGAATGGAAGCAGATTAACAACTTCAGATAAAGAAATTATGTCTTACCATAATGTTCCATCTGAATTGTTGATCTTCTTCCATTCATCACACCCTCCCACCTTCCCCCACCAAAGGCTCCTGGCGGATCTTTGGGTCATTTTGGTGTGTTAGGATTTTTGCGCAGAGATGACCTCTGCCTTTATTTCTGTTTCTAATATATGTTTCTACTATATGTTCTACAAACTCAATCTGAGGTATGGGATGAAGGGCATTGTGGGTAGTAGCGTGGCTCGAGAGTTTGGTGTACACTAGCTTGGTATTTGGCCAACTCGGTTCTGAGGGTTCGGAACCGTACCCATCAGTGATGAATGGAAGAAGATCAACAGCTCAGATGGAACGTTATGGTAAGACATAACTTCTTTTTTCGTAACTAGCTTTGGAGGATTTTATGAGGGATCTCAGCTTCTTACTGAGGCTGGTAAGAGTGTTTTTTGCATCCTAGGATTTTCCTCTTTTCTGCAACAGTTTCTTCCTTTTGTTGTAAAGTTTGTTTATAGCAGGGGACCATCAGATTGGATTCGTTTTTTGGAAAAGAGCATCTTGGTTCTATTTGGGATGGCAAGATTCATGCATGAGTGGATGTGCTCATACAGTGCCTTAGTGCTTTGTAAAAGCTCCAAGGCCATTAGCGTAGTACACACCTATGAACCTATGAACCTATGAGTGATAAGACTGTGAAGTAGTATCCGGATTATTCCTTCTGCACACTTATGGTTCTCATGCTGTTATCTTGTAAGTATTTGACTCCACCTTGTTGTCAACCTTTTTTGCTGGCCATTTCTTGCAGAGTAGGCTTTCTGTGAGTAACAACAATTTCTCTGTAGCATATCTGATCATGGCCTGTTTTTCTCCAAATTTCTGAATTTCAGTAATACCACTGCATTCTGCTTCATTATTCTATGTTACCAGCTTCTTTCCATGCAAACAGATCACGAAGAGAGGCATTGCTATCCATCCGGATGGTTCCCCATATAAGCATCTTTTTTGAAAATTGCAGTCCCCCCCTGTAACAGGCCTACCATCAGTACTGTTCAGTTTCACTTTTCGAATTAGATACCATTTTTGTGTAAAAGTACCTGAGCTGCAGTAGCACTGCATAAATGCAGTTATTTTTGTTTGTTTGTTTGTTTGTTAATGTTATTGTAATATGAGCTAGATTCTCTTATCCTCCCATCCCATACAACCTCAGGTTATTTTTACTGACTTCCACGCTCATCTATTCTTCAATCCTCCAACTGCATCTTTGTTTGTATCCCAGACATGACTTTTTGCCTGGTGGGCCCCCAAACTCCTTGAGAAATCGACCTTGACTCATTTCTAGGCTTAGGGAGTGAGGGCTCCGTGCGAAGCTGCATGCACCAAGCCTTACAGCCATCATAGTCCCAGTAGCTGTTACACACACACACACACACACACACACACACACACACACACACACACACACACACACACACACACACATATGCACATGCTCTCTCACACACACACACACACACACACACACACACACACACATACACACATATATATATATATATATATATATATATCTATATATATATATATATATGCTCCAATGCCCCCGATAACATTCCCTCCTCCTTCTTAAAAATAGCCTCCGATGGTATTGCTCTCCCTATTAGCATCCTGATCAATAGATCCCGACTTGAATCCTATGTACCCAAACTATGGCGCTCTGCATATATTCTTCCACTTTACAAGGGT
>NC_056732.1:33680973-33750973 GCF_019279795.1 Protopterus annectens
AGAATTATCTAGGCGTAGAAAACTGTATTAATGGTTGGACAATATACCTCTCCTCTTCAAATTATGTAAACATGGTATAATTATCAATAAAAAAATTGCCAGTAGAACAGCACCTGATTTTATTCGTAGTGCATACCACCTTGTCACTTCCATTTATTGCCATGTATTTTTCTTTTCATTTATTTCTGTTCAAGCCTTAAAGGAAGATGTATATGTAGTAAAACAGCTTTCCTGTCCAAGATGTAACTGACCACGTTTTTACCCAGGATTTTTCTTTAAGGGTATCTTACAATGCTGCTTCCCCAGCTTTTATTACATAACCACCCCTAGGGTGTAGGGTATTACATTCCTTCCATACTGCACATTTTTTGACACATAATAGCATGCTGACTTCCTCAGCTGCATGACACTCAGGCATTTGCCTTAACCATCAGCCTACACACCCACATTCTGAGCTACACACATATCTGCAGTTTTGTAATGCAGTCAGTGTATTACATTAATTGCACCCTGACAAAGCTCCTTCCAACAGATACTATAAGCTATGACCTTCTGATAGATACTGCTACTTTAGAGCCCATGCTCTCCAACCCCCTTAGTTACAATTTGCACTCTCTGTAGTTATTATGACACATTTTCTTATCTATTAAAATTATTTTCTTTTTTTCTTATCTCTTCAGTCTCTGAAATCCAGTGATATTTCATTACTACATAATCGCTACTGCCAAGGGTTATTCACATTTTCTTTTTATTCAAAAGGACGTAATTTAATGTATTTCTTAAAATGACTAAAATAACCTCCCATTTTGACCAATGGTCTTCTCCTTTTGAGCTGCCTCTCCATCTTCTTCTGACTGTTTCTGTCCGTCTACATCCAGTTGTCCATCTTACTCCTGTATCTCTACTCACCTTACAAGTTACCCCATAAACATCTTATTTGCCCTCCTTCACTCACCTATCCCGCACCTAGTCCTCTCCTCTGGTTATACTTTGTGATGTTTTAGTAAGTATGATGTCTGTGTTTTACTTTGTATTTTATTATAATTACATTGAAGCTTAAGTACTGGAGCTTTTCTCCTCTAGACTCTAATGAAAAGTGGTCTTGCATGGCCAGTTGAGACTATCCTGGTTAACAAATCAAGTAAATAAATACTAAAATAACTTTATTATTATTATAGATGTTGTATTCAAAACCTAAATCAGAAATGCCAGGTTACAAGAATATAATTAATGGCATTGTATATCTTGAAAATTAAATGTTTAGGATATACAATGTTTTAATGAATGAATAACTGTCTTTTATTTATTTATTTAATTATTTGTTTAACATTTGTTAACCAGGAAATTCTGACTATGACAGAGCCTATTTTCAGCAGAGGACTGGGGAGGAATGCTGCAGATGCATATCTTTGAATAAGTAACAGAGATGCCCATTCTGTTCTTGCCCAAAGTAATCTTTGCCTTTACTTCAGTAAATAAAACTGTCTGATCTGTCTGTTAAGTAAAGGTACGTTTATGTTGTTGTGCATCAACTGAGCTGCTTCTCAAATAGGCAGCAGTGAAGAAACTGCTAAACCCATTATGTCGCTCTCATATCTTTTCTACAGTATTTCGCAGTGTTTATTTCAAACACTATACATACCAAATACGGGAACATTTTTTAATTCTCTTCTTGGTTGCTCTCTTAAAATATAAAATTATAGGTTTCAGGTTTGTTGACAAAACACTAGTGAGCGACACTTGGTTTTGTGACCACTAGTGTGTGTTTGGCTTCATTTTCCCCACAAAGACACACTGCCTGTATACAAAGGATTTCCTGTTTACCCATGATGGTACAAACTTAGAGTTGGTATATAGAACAACAGGAGTGTGTGGTGGAGTCCTGCCCCAAATCTATTTTTTTCATGTGACTTTGTTTGCTCCAAGCATTCATGAGGTTTTGATTATTTGTGATCTGACTTGTGTGATGTGATCCTACATCAGTCAAATACTAGTTACGGTTACAAATCAACTGATACAGACTCTCAATCTTATGCTGCAGGCTTTTTTGACTTTACGTTCTGACAGCATAGCAGTAGACTGAAATCAGACTGTATGACTTTATGTCCTGAAATTTGAATACTTTAAGGAGTCATTCTGTCAAAGACACACACTATATTAGGTCACCCCTTCTTATTCAAAAAACATGTTATATGTTCTGGGGATAGACATACAGTGCATTTATATCTTAATCACATATAGTGTTTCACTTAATTTTTTTACATTAGGTATCATACTGATTGTAAAATATTCACATCAGAAATGTGCATTGTTAGGATAAGGAAACTACAATAAATGAATAAGAGTTTATTGCCAACAGATCATCATGAACAGTGACTACATGTGGATGGCTTTCTCCAAGGTCTTCCAAATCACAAGACTTGGTGACACACATATCTAATAGTGATATTTGTTGCTGATAATCGACCTGGATCTTCATCTTGTGAAGACTGTTGTAACAATTCTGCAAGATGTTCTCTTGAAATCTCTTTCTCTCTCTCTTACATCTCTCTTGACACCTGTCATAGCTTCTCTGACAGCATGTCTTCATTGACTACTAAAATTCATACTTTTATATTCAACTTCTTCATCAACTTCTTTATTTTTTCAGCTTAACTGTCTAAGTGTGTTAATGGGTACTCATAGACGTGTTGGATCTCCCATCTCTTGGAAAAAGTCTTATTCTCATCAGTAGCGTTCAGCTGCATATCATCTGACACAACATTGGGAATCGTGTGTCCCAGAAATATAACTTTTGGTGTACTGATTGTACCTTAAATGTACTGTCAGTTAACTTAAGGAAAATGTAAATAGTAATCCATACATATTAAAGAAATCTTTCCTTGATGCTGGAAATGTCAGCACCAATTTTTTCCTTTGGTCTTCCTGGAACTACATATTAAATTAGCGAGACGTGCTGCCATCATTTCCTTTCTTTACCGGTGCTCACCTTGGAACTTTCAGGGATGCTCCTAATTTTGCACGTTTATATTTTGGATCCAGACCTCTGAAAAGTCATGGATTTGTAAGACTACAGTCATGAGCATGGTAAGCAAACCATTCTGGACATTACAATTAATGACAGCATGTTAAGACAAGATCCTATTGTATCAGTACCACTAGTAAAAAAAATACACTTAATGTTCTGTAGTCCTATCTCACCTTCATTCTTACATATGGGATCAGAGCCGATCCTTGGCGCCGACTCGGACTATTTACAAGCTGGAAGTCTTCTAGTTGGCTCATGGCTAGGTAGATATCCCATGGTGAACCAGTACAATCCCTAGATCTCGTTTGCCATGTCGAAGAGTTCGGTTGTGCTTCTCTTTGGCTCTGGCTAAGTTTTTTAAATGTATTCAAAATTTTTCTATTTTCTAGTCTAACCTGTTATATCATAGCTGTTTAGCATAGTTAGCATAGTTTAGAATAGTTACCTTTATAATTGCGCCTTTGTGTGCAATCTTTTGGTAAATTGGCCTTTTGGCTTGATCGTATTGGTATCTTGTGTGCTGTTTTTCGTGTTATTCATAGTTTAGTATTTGTAGGCGCCTTTTATGCTTGTTATGTGTGTGTGGTTACTAGGAATTAGTCTTAAGTTTTTGGCGGATATCCGTTTGCTAAATTGTTAGCGTAGTTAACAGAATGAGGTTCTGCTCTGTTTTGATTCTTTAGTCATAAGCTTTATTAGTGGTGTTGTCAGAACACGGTTCTGTTTTTCTTATTTAATATATTGAAAGTTTCACTGTATTTTTGTTTGAGTTTGTGACTTTCCTACCTTTGTCTGTTAACTAGATCTGTTTTTAGTTAGAAGACCTACTTGTTTTCTGTTCCCCTCCTTGCCCGGGCTAGGCCCATTTAAGTTAGAGGACCTAGTCCTCGTGGTGTCTTTCTCTTTCCTGCAGAGCTGGGCCTGTTTAAATTAGAGGACCTAGTCCTCCTCCTTTTCTTCTTTCTGTGTGTGTGCCCATCTCTGTGAGAATGTCCAAAGTTAGTAAGGACCATAAGCCATCTGACTTCAAGAAATGTATTAAATGCTCACAGAAGATGTCCATCACGGATGGCCACAGTAACTGCGTTTACTGTCTAGGGGCCATTCATTTACAGGAAACCTGCTTATTTTGCCACTCTTTCAGTCCTAGGGTGTTGCAAGAATGTAAGAATAAGCTCATTCTAAAAGCTCTTCTTAAACCTTCCTTTGAGGAAGATCTGGCTAACTCTTCCTCTTCTTCTAGATCTCAGGGATCTAAAAAGGAAAAGTCCTCTAAGAGGCCCTCTCCGGCACCGGCTGGTGTCTCGGAGCCACTTCTTAAAATCACGAAAACAGATAAGTCTTCTGCCTCTTCGGCTCCACAGAGCTCAGTGCCGATTGAGAGCACTACTGTGACTACAGGGTTGGCTCCAAGTATTTCAGAGCTGACCACTGAGACCATTTCACGGAGCCGGTCTATGGATCCTCTACTGGTCTCCCATATATTGAAATCCCCGATACTTCAGAGATCCCATTCTTCTACTCTGTCATCCAGGTCTTCCAGGAGTTTATCAGAAGAAGATATAGAGAGGGTAGTGCTGAAACTGTTGAAGTCATCTGCTTTGCCTAAATTGTTGTAGGCTCCGACCCAGTCAGTTCCGGAGCCACTTGGGTCAGTTCAGCCCCCTTTGATCATGCCTCCTCCGAGCCATGCTGGTCTTTTGGAGCCGGAGTGTTTGGTACCACTGGTGGAAACTTTGGTTCCAGCTCGCACTGTGGCTGTTTCAGAGCCGAGTTCTGCTCCGACACTGTTGGTGCCGTCCGTAGTGTCTAGGGGTAGAAGCTCCCCGGTCGGCCCCGACAGGGTTGCTTGGAACCGAACTTATTCGGTTCCAAGTCTTCCTCTTGGCACGTCAGCAAGGGTGGGTTCGGACCCTATGTCTATCTCGGAGTTGATAGCTCTCGGGCCAACAGCTTCCTCGGTCTCCTTGGAGCCGAGGAGGTCTTCGGAGCCAGAGAGGTTGGTATTCGAGATGATGAGGAGTGTGATGTCCTGGTCGGTAGTGACACTCTTCCCCCTAAAGCACCTTCTTCTGTCTCAGCTCCTGCCCACTCCGTGGACAGCAGAGACCCTCAGCCTCAGGAGCCACCAGCTGGTGGCCCCCACTCTTCTGACACCCCTCTGGAATATCCTTCTGAGGAGCCCCCATAGAAGAGAACATGTAAGAGGAAGCATGTAGACTCCCAGAATGAGTCTCTGACCTCTGACACTGACCTCGAGGAGTCCGAAGTGTCTCCCAAGTCGTCCTCTGATTATGTCTCCTTCATAGACATCCTGGAAATCCTTAAACAGAGATGCGGCTGGCCCACTGTCACCCCTTTTGATGAGGAGTCAATGTACCTGAAGGCTTTCGGGTCTCAACCTTCAGCCTCTTGGGTGTCTCCACCCTTTGACAAACTGATGGAGCTAGTTAGTTGAATGGTGTGGGATACTCTTGATGCCATGGAGTCAGTCCCCAGCAGACCAAATAAGTTTATTTCTGCCCCTCACGAAAAATATTTTTTGTCTAAAGGTGTTCCTGTAGATGCCATGGTGGTGGTGACGGCCACTAAGAAGGAGCTAGCTGAGACTTCTTCTTCTGTTCACCCACCGAATAAGGAGTCTCAAATGATGGACAGATACAGAAAGGTAATCTTTTTTTCAGCGGCATTTACCCTTAGATCGCTGAACTATCTTACTCACTTCATGAGGCTTCAGAGAGATCTCTTTAAAGAGTTAGGAGATTCTCTCCAAGGTGCATATACTGAGGGAGTCCCTGACAAGGTGTCTGCCCAGTTGTCCACCTTGAACTCTATCGTCAACTCTTCCATGCGGCTTATTTTGTATGCAGCCGTTGGACCGTGTAGAGCAGCGGGTTCAAGAATTTCCCTAAGACATCATTCCTGGATGCATTTTTGTAACTTTGTGGAACTGTTCAAGTCTACCTTTACCAACGCCCCCTTCGACGGTTCCTCATTGTTTGGACCCAAGGTAAAGGACACTCTCACCCGGTGCGAGCAAGAAGGAAAAACACTCTCTGCCATGAAAGTACATTTTACTGTTCCCTCTAGACCATACCCTAAGGGTCAGAGGGGCGGTAAGATGTGGTTCAAGAAGTCCTAGAGGTTTTTCCAGGATGCACAGGGTGACTCCTCCTTCAGAGGCAGAGGAGGAGGAGGAAATGGTAGATGTCGCCCTAGAGGCAGAGGCGATCTGCAAAACCAGGGAGGTCACAATTCTTTTTGGGGCGGGCCTTACCAGCGCTCTTGATGTGGGGCCCGACTGTGCTTCTGTGGGGCCGGTCAGGAATCACATTTCTTTGTATTCAGAAGCCTGGTTGGGTATCACTCAAGACAAGTGGGTACAAAGAATTATTACCAGAGGTTATGTCATACCCTTTTTTCTTCCACCTTTTGTTCCCAAGAAGATCCTGGATGTTCCACCCAGTCACAGGGATCAGGCAACTGTGGAGGTCAACAAGTTGCTGTCAAAAAGAGTCATCCAAACCATCCCAGCAGACCAAGTAGGATCCGTAACTTACTCCAGATTCTTTTTAGTGCCAAAACGTACAGGGGACTGGAGGCCCATTATGGACCTCAGCAGATTGAACGAATCAGTAAAGAAGGACAAGTTCTGGATGGTGACACTACAGTCTATACTCCTGTTGTTAGGGAAAGACAATTGGATGTGCGCAATAGATCTCCAGGATGCCTACTACCACATAAAAATGGACAAGGCGTCAAGGAGTCATCTATGCTTCTGGCTGGGAGTCAGTCATTACCAGTTTCGTGCTCTACCCTTTGGTCTCACCACAGCCCCCAGGGTGTTCACCAAATATATGGCAGTAGTGGCAGTACACCTGAGACGTTGAGGATTCCAGGTGTTTCCGTATCTGGATGACTGGCTCTTGACTGCCCCTGCCAGGCATCTACTTCTTCAGACCAGGGATGCTACTGTTCAGCTTTGTGCCCAGCTGGGAATTTCTATAAATTGGGAAAAATCTGCCTTATTGCCCTCTCAATCTGTGATTTTTATAGGCACAGAGATAGACACAGTAGACATGTTGGCACGTCTTCCTGCTGAAAGGGCACAGAATCTGGTTCATATAGGTTCATATGCGTTTATAGGTTCATATGCATTTACTAGGCTAGCGACCACAAGGTCCTTTTTAAGCCGAGCAATACATCACAAATCTCTGACAATTTCTGATACCCTTGATAAGTGTAAGCAGGGGTTTGGGAGATGAACCATTTACAGGTTACCTGTGTCCATTACAGACATAGGCGCTAAGCCAAGGATGAATTTTCGGTTTCCCATCTAATTGCCCAAGTTGCACTTGAATTGGGTTAGGGAGGAACTCTGCTTCACATGGATGGGGAGCCTATTCCACAGACACAGTAGTCTCTGAAAGACATACCTCTCTCTCCAAGCAGGACTTATTTACAGCACAGGCAAGGTTTAAGTCTTTAGAACGGGTAATTCTGGTGCTGTTTTGTGGATCGGCAGGAGGTCCATCAGAGTGGGGTCTGACAATGTCCCATATGCCGGCATAGATGTCCCCTCAAAAGCCTGTAGGAGACAGAATACAGGGATAGGGCCTTGAAGTGGTCTGTACAGGACATTTTACTTATGCCCTGTATTCTTTTAGTGAGGAACCTCTGTGGACATTCCAGTTGTTAGATATGCCTGGTTAGCTACATACCCAAGGGGGCATTATACTAAATGATAGGTCTGATGAATGCTGAATACAGTGGAACAATGACTTCCTTGGACTTAAATGCCATACCTTTGTTTATAAGTTGTGCAATATTTAATCATTTCCTCATCACTGTAGACACATGATGGTCAATTTATTTATTTATTTAAATTTGTTGACCGGGAGTGTCCGACTGGACGTGGGTCCATTTTCAGCGGAGGCCCGGGGAGAAAAGCTCCACAGTAAAATAAACAGACAGTAGTTACATTGGATTACATAGTGATTAACAATTTAACATAGAAATTACTTACAACATATTTACAGATGAAGAACATAGTACATCAGTAGACAACTAGAATCTTTATCTGTGAAGTACATAACAGGCATTAACAAATGTAACAATGAGAAGTTCCTGCTGTATAATAAGTACTAGGCTTATGAGCATCTGAGCTTGCTATCATCAAGGTAGTTAGTGGAGGTGAAAGAAAGGTAGTAGTTGATTGGGGTGGATGATATTAGAGTGGGAGTTGCAAGGGCATAGCCAGCATGCTTTTAGGTGCACTTTTAATAAAGTTTTGAAGTTGGTGCATGATGGTACGGAGGTAATTGTGGGTGGGAGTGAGTTCCATAATTTGGCTATGGCGCAAGAGAATAGTGCTTCACCAGCAGAGTTATTGGCTTTAGTGATCTGCAAGTGATTTTTGTTGCTGGATCTTAGTGGTCTGGTGGTGCGATAGGGTTGGAGTAGATTCTGGAGGGATGGGACATTTAGTGGATGGTTTACTAGTTTGTGGGTGAGTGAGAGTTGATACCACTGAAGGAGGTGAGGGAGTTCAAGCCAGCCCAGTTCAGCAAGTAAGAGACAGTGGTGACTACGGTAGGATGCCCCTGTGGCGAATTTTGCGATTTTGTTGTAGCAGGTCTCTAGCTTGTTTAGATCACATTGCCTTAGGTTGGTATATACTGGAGAGGCATAAAGTAGGGTGGAGATAAGGTGGGAATTTGCTATTGAAATCTTTGCTGCTTTGGTGAGAAATTGTTTATTTCTGTATAATGCTCCTAGTTTTTTGTGGACTTTTTTTATGGTCATGGATATGTGAATGTCAAATTTTAGTTTATTGTCTATTTCCACTCCTAGCAATTTGGTGTGTTCAGTTGGGTATATAGTGGTGTTGTCTTTTGCTGTGAAGTTAAAGTGAAAGTTGTTTTGAGTATGTTTGGTGGGTTGGAAGATGAGTAGTTTAGTTTTGTTTGGGCTGAGTATTAATCGGGCATCGGATAACCATGTTTCAACAGAGGAAAAGGCTTCCTGTGTGACTTTTTGCAGTTTGGGTAGGGACTGGGCTGAGCAGATGATGGTAGAGTCATCTGCGTATTGGATGAGTGTGCCATGTTTGGTGGCAGAGGCTAGATTATTGGTGTAAACAGAGAAAAGTAGGGGTCCAAGGATGGATCCTAGGGGAACCCCTATGGAGACAGGTAGTTGGGGAGATATGTCATTCTGCCATACAACGGATTGTTGGCGGTCAGACAGGTAACTCTGAAACCAGTTGGTGACTGATTGTGAGAAGGATAGGTTATTGAGGACAGAGATAAGTTGATTGTGTGGGACCATGTCAAATGCTTTAGATAGGTCTAGGAAAGTAGCAGAGGAGAGATAGCCATTGTTTTTATGCTGAAGGATAGTGTTAGTAAAGGAGAGTAAGGCAGTGGTGGTGCTATGGTTTGGTCGGAAACCATGCTGAGTACTGGAAAGGAGGTTGTTAGTAAGGAGGTAGTGTGAGACCTGAGAGTGTATGCATCTCTCTAGTATTTTGGAGAGTGGAGAGAGAATAGCTGTGGGGCGGTAATTGGTTAGTTCTGCAGAGGGTCCGCCTTTGTGGAGGGGAATTATATGTGAGACTTTCCGCAATGTGGGAACGTAACTTTCTGACAGAGATCGGTTAATCAAGATGGATACTGGGTAGGCCAGAGCATCAGCTGCAATTTGTAGGTATTCACTTGGGAGGTTGTCTGCTGCTAATTTGGTGGGTTTAAGTTTAGTTAAGAGTTTTTTATGTTGGAGGTAGGTACAGGAGAAAAAGAGAAGGCAGTGGGGAGATTACTAGTTGAAGGTGTGGGTTGGAGGAGGGGTTGTGTTGTTTAGCTAGTGATAGTATGGTTTTGGTGAAGTGTGTGTTGAATGAGGTAGCAATATTTTCTGAGGAGTGAGGGATGTTAGGAGGAGGGGTACTGACTTTACCTGGGTGGAGGATGGAGTTTATGGAGGACCAGAATTGTTTGGGGCTGTGTTGTGAGGAGTCTAGGGCAGACTGGTAGTATTGGAATTTGTCCCGTTTTATTCGCTTTTTGACTCTATTGCGTAGTTCTAGGAATTTCTGTCTAGCTGCGGGGGTTTTGGTTTTGCGCCAGTGCTCCCTGGCTTTATCCCTGTTTTTCATTTCTGACTTAGTGGTTTTCTGTAGCCATGGGGAGGGTTGTGCTTTGGTTCTGGAAAATCTTATGGGGGCATGGTAATTAAGGATGTTCAGGAAGGTGGTATTAAAAGATTCAACTGCGTCATCTAGACTGAGGTACTTTAGAGCATGCCAGTTGCATTCTTTGAGGGATGAGATGAATGTGAGTGGGTTAAAGTTTATTTTTTTAAGTATTTGACAATAGATGACAGGTTTAGCTTGGTACAGGTATTTTTTGAGTAGGAATGTTGGGGAGTGATCACTGAGGATATCTGATAAGCAGCCTGTTATATATGACTGAGGGTTCTTACTGACTAGTATCCAATCCAGGGTAGAGTGCTTGCTGGAGTTTTTATTTATCCTTGTTGGTGACTGGACTAGTTGGGTGAAGCCATGAAGGTGTACATGATGGGTTGGATTGTTGCCAGAACAGGATTGCCAGTCAATATTGAAATCACCTAAGATGATAGTTTCTTGGGGGAGATGGTGGGTAGGCCAGCTGAGGAGGTTTTCTAGTGGAGGGATGTTTTGGCCAGGTGGGAAGTAGCATCCAATTATGTTGATGGTTTTGTTTCAGTTAATTTTGAGGTTGGTATATATTATTTCTTCATTGCCTATTTGTGGAGCTGATGATTTTAAGATCTGGATGTTTAGATGTTGTTTAAATATTATAGCTACACCACCTCCTTTTTTGTTTAGCCGGTCAACTCTTAGTATGCCGTAACCTGTAGGGAGTATTTGCTCACTGGTAATGTGAGGTTTTAGCCAGGTTTCTGTCAGGACGACTATGTCTAGGGAGTATAAGTCTATGGTGGCATGGAGTTCATGGACTTTGTTGGATATACTTCTAATATTTAGGCTTAGTAGAAGGAAGTCACTTGGCTTTCTATTGGCTGTAATATGGGAGAAGTTGTGGTTTCTAGTCTGATTATGAGGATTGGGGTTGGAGATGGTAGGGCCAGGGTTGGGGTGGATGTCTCCACTTAGGGCTAGTTTTGATATGCATGAGATTATTAGTTTTCTCAGTTTTTGAATGTGTTTGTTTATAAGGGAAAGTTTATGATTGTTCTCTGTGGGTAATAGGTATGGTGGGAGGGTTACTATGTTAAGTTGTAGGGATGCTTTACGTTTGAGTAATATAGTTGGTAGAATATGTGAGTGTGCATAGGGATGGCTCTTGAGCTGGTGGGAGGGAAGCTGAGTAGGAGTGAGATATGGGTGGTGGTGTGAGTAGTACTACAGTGGTAGTGGTTGAGTGGGGAATGATGGAGCTTTGGTAGGATGTAAGATATGCAAGGAGAGTGCATGCAGTGAGCAAAGGAAAGGTATGCTTGTACATGTCAGTTGAGGAGGTGTGATAGTAGAGGGAATATGGAGGAGGTAGTGTTGGGTTAGCGCTGTGGTTGGCTATTGGAAAGATGGGAGGGGTTTGAGTGCAATAAAGGTGGGACCACTGGGGCGGGAGGAATAGGGGCAGGGCGGGAGCGCGGTAGAGACCCTGTTAGGTTCTTGTATGAGGGGCTGGAAACAATCACAAAGCAAGACAAGTATGTGTTAAGAACAATCACAATTGACCAAGGACTGCTCTGAAACTGTAAGTCTTGTCTTAATTTCTCAGGTGGAAAACCAGGATAACCTTGTATCAGTAGGCTACTGTGGTATAGTTTAAATAAACAAACACACAGTATTGATCAGTTATGGATACTATTTGCTAACAGAAGGGAATAAGAGAAAGTGGAAGATGTGTGTGGTGGTGGTGGTGGGGGGGGGGCTGCTTACAGCCAAAGCACAGTGCTCTCCAGGGGAAAATGAAGATTGGCTCAAACAGTTAGACACATACTCAAAGTTAACTGTAGCTGTTTGCAGACAGTTCAGACCCGGACTGCACTTTTCTTATAGGAATGTTAAAGATGGTACCGCAGTTGAATACTTAAGAGTGGTGTTAGGTCTAGAAAAGAAGAGTACAGAGAGGAGTAAGCACTTTTGAGATGGTAAATATATATTATAAAGATTATAAAAAACACACTGAGCAAATAGCTACCATATGCAGGACAATGTCCTGAACCACTACTTAGTATATGGAGATACTGAGCCAATTGGAAGAACATTAGAAAACAAAAACCCAGACAGTTATGCAGCCAAGGACAGGTTGGACTACTATCTGTGTGTATCCTTAAGTCCCTGACTACTAGGTTAACTCTAGGAAGTGCATTGTTAATATGATAGTTACCAGGGGTGATTGACTTCTTGTCATTTAGTTTTAGACCATGGCTCTGACACCAGTTGTTTGTCTGTTTCAGACCCTCCTAGAGAACATTTGTGTCAGTGTAAGATTCAATGACAGCTCCTAATTTGCAATCATCTGCAAATTTAGGCAGCAAGAGACCACAGACACTGGCCTTGACTTCTGAGAAGTAAATGCCAAAAAGGAGCGGTCCAAGGACTTATCCCTGAGGGACTCCACTTGTGATTGGCCTCTTTGTAGAGGTGAACTTTCCAATTCTATCTTCCTGAGTCCTGTCTGTGAGCCAGATGGCCATCCACCAGGTGACATATGGGTTTGTACCTGACCTCTTGAGTTTGTCAACAATGCCAGAGTGGGGTATTGTGTCAAATGCCTTGGCCAAGTCAAGGTAGGTAGTTTGAACAATTTTGCCCTCATCCATTGCACTGGTGACCTTCTCAAAGAAGTCTACCAGGTTGAGCAGGCTCTTTTGTACCTCATTCCTCCACAACCAATGCATCAGTCTTTAGGAACCTCTCTAAGTCTAGCCTGTTACAGCTCTTTGATGACTGAGGCATCCCCACCACCACCCGATACATTTGAACAGCCTTCTATCTTTAACTTCTACCAACACCACAAAAGTTAAACACAGAAATCAGTTTAAAAATAAATCCACACAGCAGAATACTCAAACTGTACACCAAAAGAAGAAATATCGAATAATTATAAAAACCCGCAAGAGTACTATTAGGAAATATAAAAGCAGAGTATGAAATTGAAGCCAAAGGAACCAAAGAGAATTATAAATCCTTTGTCAGCTTTGCTAGGAAACTAAGAAACCATACCAAGCAAAGCAATAAATTGGTCCACAGTAACACCCACACTCTGACCCAAAGGAAGAATAGTTGTCTAAGATATTCCCATAACCATAGATGTCCTCTTCCATGCTGCAGGTTTCTTAACCTGGGGGTTTCACTATCAATTTCAAGAAACCATTCCTCAGTCCCTCCCAGGACCAAATTCTGCAGCCCAGAAAGACACGATTTCCCATGCCTTGAGGGCTAACCTGCACAGAAGGTAAGAATTCACCCCCCTCCCTGCTTGTTTACATACCAAAGGACAGTGGTGCTGTCTGTTAAAAGTTTTAGAGGCCCTGAACAGAAGAGTATGAAAGGCTTGCAAGGCTAGAAGTAGAGCTCTCATCTCTTTTATATTTATGTGTTCCTTCTTTTGAGATGGGGACCAAAGACCTTGAACCTTCATGGAAGTAAAGACTGTCCCCCCAACCCATGTCTGAGTCATCTGTGAAAACTCCTGAAAGGGTGATGAAGGCTGCAGAGGAAGGCCTGGATTCAGGGAAATCTGTTAAATCAAAATAAGCTCTTTCTAAGGCAAGGAAGAAGAGGGACTAAAAATTCCAGAGGATGCACATGCTGTTTCCAAAAATAATTGAGATACCACTGGAATTTTCTTATGCAAAGTTTGGATAGAGGCAGCATAGGAATGGTGGATGTCATGAACCCTAGGAGTTTGAGAAATTCCCTGGCAGTCAGGAGAATGTCATGGAAAAAAAGTGCTAGAGTCAAAACGTTTTGAAGAGGAATGAATGCCATCATAAGGTTTGTCTGAATCCTGCACCCCAGAAAGACATGGTCCTGAGAAGGACCGAGGAATGACCTCCAAAAATTGATAATGAAGATATTAAGAACACTGCAATAAGAGAATAGAAGGACATCATACCAGTTATCTCGACAGACTAATTTTGTTAAATTTCTATCCTAACCCAGTCATTTCAAGCCATCCACTATCCTTGCTATGTTATCACACCCCAAAATCAGTATAGAACAATCCTAGAATACCTGTCCAAAGCTAAAAACAATACCTCTGTGTGTTGCTGGGATGCGGTATGGTTTCATGCCGGGAATGAGCACTAAAGATGCAATGTTTGCTCTGAGGGTGTTGATGGAGAAGTATAGAGAAGGTCAGAAGGAGTTGCATTGTGTCTTTGTGGACTTGGAGAAAGCATAGGGCAGGGTGCCTGGACAGGACTTGTGGTATTGTACGAGGAAGTCGGGAGTGGCAGAGAAGTATGTAAGAGTGGAACAGGATATGTACAAGGGCAGTGTGACAGTGGTGAGGTCTGCAGTAGGAGTGACAGATGCATTTAAGGTGGAGTTGGGATTACATCAAGGATCAGCTCTAAGCCCTTTCTTATTTGCAGAGGTGATGGACAGGTTGACAGATGAGTTCAGACAGGAGTCCCTGTGGACTATGATGTTTGCCTATGACATTGTGATCTGTAGTGAGAGTAGAGAGCAGGTTGAGGAGACCCTGGAGAGGTAGAGATATACTCTAGAGAGAAGAGGAATGAAGGTAAGCAGGACTAAGAATATATGTGTGTGAATGACAGGGAGGCTAGAGGAATAGTGAGGATGCAGGGAGTACAGTTACCGAAGGTGGATGAATTTAAATACTTGGGATCAACAGTTCAGAGTAATGGTGAGTGTAGAAGCGAAATGAAGAAGAGAGTACAGGCAGGGTGGAGAAGAGCATCAGAAATGATTTGTGACAGACAGGTACCAGTAAGAGTAAAAGTTAAGGCCTACAAGAGACCAGCTATGTTATATGTGTTAGAGACGGTGGCACTGACAAAAAGGCAGGAGTCAGAGCTGGAGGTAGTAGAGTTAAAGATGTTAAGATTTGCATGGGGTGTGACAAGGATGGACAGGATTAGGAATCAGTATATTAGAGGGTCAGCTCAGGTTGGACGGTTTGGAAACAAAGCCAGAGAGGCAAGACTGCTTTGGTTTGGGCATGTGCTGAGGAGGGATACTAGGTATGTTGGGAAAAGGATGCAGCTGCCAGGTAAGAGGAAAAGAGGAAGGCCTAAGATAAGATTTGTGGTGAAAGAGGACATGCAGGTGGTTGGTGTGACAGAGCAAGATGCAGAGGACAGGAAGAAATGGAAACAGATCTGCTGTGGCGGCCTCTAACAGCAACAGCCAAAAGAGGGTGGTGGTGCTGGTATACGCCCTCATCAGTGCTAAATATGAACTATCTGAATCTCTTCTCAATTTTAATGCTAGCATAAGCAACTACATTTGTTCTAGAAGTCCAAAGAGCTGCTACACTAAAACCTCTACACAAAGTCAGAACAACTTCTGACCTTAGTAACTAAAGATCCATCAGACTCAGCCTTATACGCAATACCTTTGAACAAACCACATCTGAACTCATAAATGCAGAGACAGACAACATTACCAACCCTGACCTAAACCCATCTGATTTGCAAAGAGTAGACCTAGTAAACTTCTTTGATAGGGTCACCAAGTCAGTAAACAATGGTCTGTCATTGCATGCTGCTAATCTCAGTCTGGTCAAGGCTTTTGGTAACACCTTGCATGGAGGTATTAAAGACAAATTAGTAAAATTCAGTATAAACTTTTATGTTACCTGCTGAATTGCAATGGGCTATCTGAAAAACAAAATTGTGAAAGTTGTGGGAATCTTCTCACAAACCAAAAAGTGTAACTAGTGCTGACCTACATTAGCTCTGTAGCAGGACTTCTACTTTTTAGCATCTGTTTTGTGGACACCCAGCCCAATAACTTAGGAATGTGGTTATTCTAGTTTACAGATGACTGAAAATTATTTTATTCTTCACTGATGCTAAACTACTGCACCAGAGTTTGGAGAATGCACACAACTGGCACTCAAAAAATGGCCTCCAAAATGGATGTTAAAAGTGGATTGCGATACTGTTTAGCAGTAAACCATTCTCATCTTCCATCATACGAAGGATATTACTCTCTATACACGGACACTTTTATATGCGACTCACTCACATAGGACCATCACTTCAACCACAGCTTGTAAGCCTTTCTGTTCGACCTAACTAATGTCAAAGAAAAATTCCTCCAGATCTGAAGAGGTCACTATTCCACTGTACTCCTCCCATACTATTGAATACAATTTCCCATTTGCCAAGAACTAAACAAAGCACAATACTTAATGAGAAATGTCACGGAGATTTAAAAAAAAAAAATCACTGGTTTTAAATCTCTCAGCCACCCTCACAGATTTGCCTGTTATCCTTTTATACTACGGATTTACTGGCTGCTTCATTGTTACCCATTTCTAAGCCTTCCTTGCCATGAAGGAAGTAGCCCTGTTTGACCTCCTATACCTTAGGAGGTCAACTAACATCTGAAGTACCTATATGAAAGATCTTAATTTACACCAAAATCAAATCCGGCATCTTATCCCCTTACAAAGGTCAAAGCCAAGACTATTCTGCATCTTCTAGGGACCGTGGCTTCCACCATATTACTAGTGCCACTAGCCAGGCTACACATGGGAATTCTTCAGTGGCTGCTGTCGTCCCAATGGTCTTTTCAGCACCTCCCGTTATCTCATCACATTCTGCTGGCAGAATCTTGCAAGAAGGACCTCCTTTGGTGGACACTGCCCAATCAGTTAACCACGGGCACCTCCTTTGTTCCTCACCAACCCATTGCCACTGTGACCACGGATGCCTCACAGATAGGGTGGGGGGGCATTATCTTGGCAGGACTGTCCAAGGCACATGGCAAGAACACGAGGCTCACCTGCATATCAACATTCTAGAGATGAGGGTGGTGCTCCTGGCATTGCAAACACTCCACGACCTTCTGCCTCTGAGGACTATTGCAATACAATCAGACAACATGGCAGTAGTATGGTATATCAACAAACAGGGTGGAACCAAATCTTACCCACTCTGTCGAGAGGCTATGCAAGTTTGAAAATGGGCGATATCTTCCCAGCATTTTCTGGTGGCAATACACATACCAGGAACAACCAACGTGATAGCCGACAAGCTCAGCAGGGCAATCATTATGCCTCACGAGTGGTATCCGAAATAGGAAACAGCGGAACAGATTTTCCACAGATGGGGACAGCCTTGTTGCGACCTCTTTGCCAGTCCAATCAATGCCAAATGCAGCAGCTACTTCTCCCTCATCCCCCCTCTGGGGGAGTCACTGAGAGATGCATTTGTTCACGATTGGCCCCGGGGTGTCCTGTATGCTTTTCCTCCCTTTTCTCTCATTTCCAAAGTTATTCAGAAAACAAAACGGCTGAGAAGCAAACTTATCCTCATTGCTCCTTACTGGCCTCGTCGGGTTTGGTTCCACTTTCTCGGGCCTCTTCTCCTGGATGATCCTTGGATCCTGGACCCAGCTCCAGATCTGTTGACTCACATGTCAGGTTCACTTCATCCCTCCTTACACACCCTCAATTTGACAGTGTGACTGCTCCACTTCCATCCCTAGTCAGGCTTCATGACTTCTCACCTTCCCTGACTCATATACTTACGTCTTCTCATAAACTTTCCACTAGGAGACTATATTCAAGTAAATGGAGAAGATTCTCTATCTGGCAGAGAAAATGAATGTTGACCCTTACACTGCCTCCATTCCAGTGGTTTTGGAATTCCTGTCTGAGCTTTTTTGCCAGGGATCTGCGACTGCCACTATCAGAGTTCAATTGGCAGTGATTTCAAATTTTCATCTAGGTTTTCAAGATTCTAATCTGATGTCACATACTCTGTGCAAAACTTTCCTTAAAGGTGCCACTTTGTTAAGACCCCCTTTTCAAGAACCTGTGGCCTCATGGGATTTAAATGTTGTGTTATCCAAATTAACTTCTCCGCCCTTTGAGCCTACTCATTCATCCCCTTTGCAATTCCTGTCTTGGAAGACTTTGTTTCTGGTGGCTATCACATCGGCCAGACGGGTGTCAGAGTTGCAAACATTGTCTGTAAAACCTCCTTACTTGATTTTTCACAAAGACAGGGTGCCCCTTTGTACTAATCCCTCTTTTGTCCCCAAGGTCTGTTCCCATGCCATTTTGAATCAATCCGTAGAACTTCCGGTGTTCTTCCCAAATCATTCCAATGCAGCTGAATACAGGTTTCATCAGCTGGATGTACATAGACAATTATGTTTTTATTTGCAGCTGGCTAAGGAAATCAGGAAATCAAATCAATTATTCATTTCCTTCTCTGGATCCAAGTCATGCTTACCAGTTTCCAAAGTAACACTCTCACATTGGATTTCTTGCTGTATAGCTTACATTTACAACTCTGAGGGTAGACCTTTACCCTTAAAATCAAGGTTCATTCTACCAGATCTCAGTCTACCTCTGCAGCCTTTCAAGCCAGGGTCCCACTTGATAATATTTGTGCAGCAGCAACGTGGGCTACCCTTCACACTTTTATTACTCATTACAAATTGGATTTAACTTCCAGGGGTAGAGCATCATTTGGTTCCACGGTACTCAGGAGTATTTTTCCTTGAGACACCCAAGAATAAGGTTCTAGGGACGCTGTCCCATATGTAAGAATGAATGTGAGATAGGACTACAGAAGATAAAGAAGTTATGTACTCACCATAACGTTCCATGTTTGTAGTCCATTTCACCCTTCATTATTATGAACCCACCCTCCTACCCCCAGCCTGGAAATACCTGGAGACAGAAAAATACTATTATGTTTTTTATGGAGACCTTTTAGTATTGGCTTCTTTGGTATATGTGTTGTTATCTCTCCTAGTTAGCAGCAAACAAGATCTGGGAATTGTACTGGTGCACCATGGGATACCTACCTAGCCGCAAGTCAATTAGAAGACTTCCAGCTTGTAAATAGGCCGAGTCGGAGCCGAGGATCTGCTCCGATCCCATATGTAAGAATGAAGGGCGAGATGGACTACAAACATGGAACGTTATGGTGAGCACAGAACTTCTTTTTTGGTCATTGTCGCAATTCTTGATGATGCAAATTGAGAGATACCAACATTTTTCAAACCTGTTAGATACTCTGCACTCGTTGTCATTACTATTTTAAAATGGTAATACTTTGTGGTTGCTATAACTCTCTTTATATTGGAAAGAATCATGATCAGGTTCCTGGTCACAACCTTTTTATTATGTGTTTAAGAAATGGATTAAAGACACTCTCCTCAAAACATAAAAGCTTATTTATTATCACAAATGTCATCATAATTCTGCATATTGTATTTGTTTCAACATTGCTAGCTAGACGCATCACATGCTTAAGTTTGCATGTGACTATTCCCAAATTAAACTTTTTTCCTCTCCTTTGCCTTTCTTGTGTGTTTTGGAACCTTCTGTTTATGTGTTTTGAAGAATCATTTCCTTAAACAAAAAGAAAGCATGAATTTCTTTTCTAATTACTTAAAGGCGATTTTCTGTTTGAGTCAACGTTGATTTTCAGCCTTTGTCTTCCTATTATTTTAGTTTTGTCTGGAATGGTTGAGTGAAAAAGGTCAGAGCTATGTATGGATGTCTCTCAGAACTGGAGTGACAATACAATTCATGTGGACCAGCTTTCATCAAGGTAAAATGAGTGTTAAATCAAAGGAAATTTCTAAAATTATTGAGCAGTTTGCCCTCCAAAGTACTGAAGGCTATGTAGGAAAATACTCAGGAACTGCAGATTTATACAACTAAAAGGATAAAGCAATAGGGTGATTGAATCAAGATGAAAGATGTTAGATTGCAGATTTATAGTGATATGCAGGTGGAGACGAATGAAACTGTGTCTCACAATGATGCATAAATATTGTAAATATGCTAACTGATGAATAACAGCAAAACAGAAAAGTTTATTAAAAGAAAGGATGTCTTAAGCCCACTCCTCCAATGGATGTCTTAAGCCCCTTCCTCCAGTGACTTAAGGATAGGAAAACAGTAAACACAGTAAATGCTAGAGGCATCAACCATCACGCCACTGCCACATCTATTATCATCCATTCTTCCCCCTTTACAAGGTAAGAACATGGCTTTGGTGTGGCTGTCATCCAGGCAGTCTGTAAGGGTTTTTTTTCATAAGCCCTGCTTACTGTTCCTTATAAATGCTAGCAAGACCTGATGGTGTATGTTTGCAGTGAGATGGTGTGATGGCTTGTCATCCAGTTCTGTAAGTGACATTGCCCTCCAAATCCCATTCCATATATCTCAGGTCTTCACCATGGACTGTAAGCAGAGTGTACATCGCAGGACATGTGGAAAAGGAAAGCAGGTCCTACCTCAGCACTCCTGTCCCTCGCAGCTGATGCCTTTTAACACTCAGGCTGATAAAAAATAGGTCCACTGCGTCATGGTCAGGTTTCCATTCCTCTGTGATACAGATCCATCAGTACAGAAAAACGTTTGTATACCTGCACTCGCATTAATAGACATTATATAAAGAGAGAGAGACAGATATACAGTCAGATAGATAAATGACACTGATTTATTCTGCACGAGACACAAGCCAAGAAAAAAGCATTTCTTCAGTGTAGGACAACTGGCAGTCATTTTCAATGAGATTGCAAAGCTTTTTGTGTCTTGTGAAGACCAAAACAACATTGCATGAATGTATTATGGAGCACATATGAGGTTTGATAAGTGGCAGGATATTTAGTACTTTAAGTAACCATATTTGCTCATCAAGTCTGAAATGTAAATTTCAGATATTAGAGATATTAGACATGGTTCTCAAAAGTCCTTTAACTTTCACCTTTACAAATTTGGTGTTTCAAGAAGCATTTTGACAATGTGACCATAATCTTCTTAAGGTTATGAGCTATTTTATTAAATATTTTAAGAGACAAACCTATAGTAAAGGTAACAAAAAAGCTTTCATTTTGTACATTTAATCTGCAGTTGATGTACTTACTTATTTATGTACCATTTTATTGGCTATTTGTACCTCCCGTGATTATAACCTGTTGCGTTTTTTGCTGTTTTAGTTTTATGTTACTAGCTAATAGATTAGCTTCTATAACTCTTTTAACTCCATTTTAGGGCATCTAAAACCTCAGCTCATAGGGCATCAGGACCCTGGAAGGTATCAGGACCCCTTTAAAATTAGATCCTGCAGCTATTTCACCACTAACTAAACATCATAGCCCTCACCAACCTTATTGCACATTTTGCCTACAGCTAGCAAGTGCTGAAAATATTTATTTTATTTACTTTGTTTCACTGACATTTGTTTACCGGGAAACTCCTACTGGATCACAAGAGCCTATTTTGAGTGGAAGCCCGGGGACAAAATCTCCAACAAGATCATTTTAAAAAATATAAATAAACACTGAGTGCAGATAGTTTCAATTACATGGTAAAGATTAAGTACAAGAGCCACAAATACATTTACATAGAAATTTTACAAACAGTACATTATACACATGGTATAAAATATGTTCGATCAACAAGTCGTAAAGCAAATAAGTGTATATGATGAATGGTAACTATAGATACAAAAATTCTCAGAAATGAAGTACAGAGGATAAAGCAAAAGGGCAAGCCTTGGAGTGCAGTAATAAAAATTGAAGAAAAAAAAATAGGGTTAGGTAGGGTTCTGGCAGAACCAGACCAATGAGTTCAATAGATATTCTTTGAGGCTTTTTTTGAAGTTGAGGGCATTGGATCTTGTTCTGATAGACAGATGAAGTTTGTTCCAGGCTGAGACAACAGATTAGCTGTACAGATGTTGTTCAATTTTTTCTTTTGGGCTTATAGATGTCCAAGAGAAGCTGATCACCCCTGTGGAGAGAGTAATTTAGAGTATGGGAGTATGGAAGGTGACGAGGGAAGAGATAGCTGGGCAAGTGGTCGGTCTGGTGATAATGGAGTAAATAGCAGTTGAGATGGTAATAGCTTGTGAGGGAGTTCAAGTCAGTTTAGAGCTTTGAGAGACAGGCAGTGGTGTGAGTTGTATCGTCAATTTTCTGCAAACCTGGTGACTTTGTTATAGGTGAGTTCAAGTTTAAACTTTAGAGAGGATTATAGGTTGATTAAAAATAATCAACAATATTGTAAGGCATAGAGATATAACAAAAACATGTTACAAAGAGAACCATGAGAAAAAGCAAAGTAAAACACTTTATACAATTCTAGAGTCCTGTTTGGCAATTCACAGCAGTAATAAGTAAAAGTCATGTGTTTAGTTTAATTCTAACAATAAAGAGGGGGGGGATTAGGATAGATTAGTATAAATGGGGAGAAGATGGTAGGAAGAGGTTATGTAAAGTGGTACAGATGGTAGGATAGCCAGGTGAAGATAAGGAAGAGGTGATGGGTAGAGAAACTGTACACACAGGGATGGAGAAAAGTAGACAAGATTGATGTTCAACTAGGAGTATAGCATGAGCAGAACCGTGAGTTTAATAGGAGGCCTTTCAGAAGATGCGTGTAGGAAGGATGGGGGCTTACAGTTCTAATAGCCTATGGAATAGAATTCAACTGTTTTATTTCTATGGCTTTTTATAAGTTTACAGATGGTGCAAAGTTGTTTAGCATTAGAATGAAGGGGTCTGTTTAGGTGATAGGAAGGAAGAATAGACCTTAGTGCAGAACAGCGTAAGGGTTTATAAATGGTGTTAAGGATATCTAGCCATGAGTCTCTTTTGTCCTGCAATCAAACATTTTACCTGTGGAGCAGGATCACCTTTACCATTTTCCACAACAAGGCAGGACAGTCCCCGATCCCTTTGTTTTCATTTACTGCTATATTTACTTCCTTTCCAACCACTGAATAAATTGTCAATTGGAGACAATCTCCATCACTGAATGATGGTGTGAGAACAAAACTGCGTGCACTCTGAATAGTTTCACCTTACGTATTGCATGTTAAGTCACTTTATAAGTGTAACAGGAAACTAGAAAAGTCTACCTGATATGTGACTAAAATCCCTGCAGTAGAATTGTACTGTACGGCCTGCAGACCTAAGTTCTATGTATTAATATTACCTGTTAACCATAGATTTTGTAATGTTCTCATGCAGTAATCTGGTAAATACCAAACTAAAAGCCTGCACTGGTATATAATGGAATTCATACCTACCAGGTATTTAAAATGAAAGCTTTCAAAATAAAAAAACAAAAAAAAAAAGAGACCAGCTCAAGACAATGCGTACAACACAGAATCACATGCTTGTAAATTAAAAACCATGATAGGCTAAAATCATTGATTTTACAGAAGGTTACAGAGATAAAAATTGTCTAGTAAACATTTACTGCAGAGGAGAAAAGACTCAAAGGGTAGCAGTTAGATATCATATGTGATCTGTAGGGATAAAAGCATTGCAATGAGTTATCCAAGGCAGCCATTTTCTAGCCAGCTGTTCAAAAAATGCAGATTTCCACTTCTTAGTAAATACAGTTTTATTTACACTGAAAAGCAATAAACTAGCACAACTGAATGTAATGCTTCAGCCAGCATGTTTGGACCTACAGAGACAAGGGCAAGATTCTACTGGGTACTCAGCTGTGTAACATGGAAGAAACAACTAATGTATTGCAGACGTTACTGACTCAATGGGTTGAGCAAAAATCTGAGCCTCACGTATTTTGTTCAGTGGTGCAACATTTTAGCACAATCTTTCGAAATATTTTAATGAGTTTAATTGGGGTATAAGCACTGGTAGCAAACAAATCTATTTTAGATGGGTGTGGTACTTCCTACGGATGAACATCAAACCAGACATTATCTTTATTGTCGTGGGAGACTTGTATCTTTCTTGTCCCTTGTGTACTCAGTGGTATGCAACAGTTAAGCACAGATATAAGTGTGACCACGGAGCCTTTGGAAAGCATCATCCTACACATTTTGGAATCTAACTGAATAATTTTCACAACCTCAAGTAGATTGCATTGGATGATATTCTGATGAATCACAAGTATAAAACAACTTAATCTTATGGTTAATAGGAACACCCCATTCATATCACCACTTTACAAGTGAAATGTAGATTTTCCACAAGTCACAAAAAAAAAAATAAAAAAATAAAAAAACACAAAAAAATTCCTTGTTTTCCCGCCTTTCTAAACTAGTCTAGTCCAGTTTTCAGGCTTTGCTGAATCCAGGACTGTGGTAAAGGTTCCTGTGTTGCCCATATCATACTTGGATAGTTAGGTGGCTTCCTTGTTCACTGTGAGAGAGGGAACTCTGAGCAGCCTATTTGTCCCTGTAGGAGTGGTCCCAGCCCAGCAACTTGTAGCTCATTGGCCATTTTTGGCTAATTTCTATCCTTTTTGATCTCCCTGGTATAAAAACCGCTTAGTGCGGTTTTGCGCTTGTACACAGTTCAGCAGGCTCCTCATGGTGCCCTGCAGGGTCCTACAAGCGTCCGAGAGACAAAAGAGAGACTTTGGACATGAATAAGTTTTGTTTTTGCTTGTTGTTTCCCTGAAACGCTAATTCCACCTGAAACGTGGCTTTTCAGCGCTTCTGTGGATCCCTAGTGATATCTGCATTCCTTAATGTACTTATTTCTTTGTTGCACTTGAAAAAAGTTACTGTTTGTCATTTTTGCATTTAAGTTACCGGTTACACAGTCGCAGGCTACACACTCAAGTGCGCTGGCCTCCTCTGTGTATTTAAAGTAATTTAAGCTCTGCATTTCTGTTGTTTCTGAAAAAAAAACACACACACAAAAATTCCTTGTTTTCCCACCTTTCTGAACTAGTCTAGTCCAGTTTTCAGGCTTTGCTGAATCCAGGACTGTGGTAAAGGTTCCTGTGTTGCCCATGTCATACTTGGATAGTTAAGTGGCTTCCTTGTTCACTGTGAGAGAGGGAACTCTGAGCAGCCTATCTGTCCCTGTAGGAGTGGTCCCAGCCCAGCAACTTGTAGCTCATTGGCAATTTTGGGCTAATTTCTATCCTTTTTGATCTCCCTGGTATAAAAACCACTTAGTGCAGTTTTGCACTTGTATACAGCTCAGCAAGCTCCTCTTGGTGCCCTGCAGAGTCCTACAAGTGGCCGAGAGACAAAAGAGAGACTTTGGACATGAATAAGTTTTGTTTTTGCTTGCTGTTTCCCTGAAATGCTAATCCCACCTAAAACATGGCTTTTCAGCGCTTCTGTGGATCCCTAGTGATATCTGCATTGCTTACTGTACTTATTTCTTTGTTGCACTTGAAAAAAGTTGCTGTTTGTCATTTTTGCATTTAAGTTACCTGTAACACAGTCGCAAGCTACACACTCAAGTGTGCTAGCCTCCTCTGTGTATTTAAAGTAATTTAAGCTCTGTTGTTTCTGAAAAAAAAACACAAAAAAATCCTTGTTTTCCTGCCTTTCTGAACTAGTCTAGTCCAGTTTTCAGGCTTTGCTGAATCCAGGACTGTGGTAAAGGTTCCTGTATTGCTCATATCATACTTGGATAATTAGGTGGCTTCCTTGTTCACTGTGAGAGAGGAAACTCTGAGCAGCCTATCTGTCCCTGTAGGAGTGGTCCCAGCCCAGCAACTTGTAGCTCATTGGCCATTTTTGGCTAATTTCTATCCTTTTTGATCTCACTGGTATAAAAACCGCTTAGCGCGGTTTTGCATGGGTTTGCGCACCGCACAGCTCTGTTTAATTGTGGTTAAACTATTCCAGGCTCCACTAAGTCTGCACTTCAGTTTTTCCCTTGAAACTTGAAACATTTCAACCCAGCACTAGAAATAAGGCAATTTAAGACTGGCACTTACTAAAACTCAATAAAACTAGCACTAGCTTACAGCTTGCACTTCAGCCCTATACTCAGGAAGTATAAGGCTCTTTACTCATCCAATCAACAATACAGTCCCAACCATCTATTCAGGCATGTTCAAGGGACAGCTTCAGGTGTGCTCTCCGGTCCAGCTGGTGAATCTGGGCATCCTGAGGCAATGTTACAATTGCCTCATGTACACAGACAACCCCCTCCTCCCAACCAACACAAACATATGTGAGAGATGCAGCTACACAGCCAAACTGGAGGCTAAGCTCTCTCAACCCACGACTGGATCAACCAGTCACAAGGAGAAGAGAAACACTAGCACCTCATTATCAGACTCACATAGACCAGCCATAGCTGCACCAGAAAACAACTCTCAGAAACATGCAAAAACATACTCAGAGGCTCTAAATAAGAACCTGCCTAAACAACAGAGACCTCCTAAGCATACACCCAAGTAACCCCCACCCCACAACAGAAACCAGGTAACACATACATCACAACGTCAGTGTGCCAAGCAAAAATAGCCCCTAAGGCTAAATAACACACCTAACACACTAGTAATTGGTGATTCTATCATCAGGCACACAGACGTCCCACTCACTAGACTGAACAAGGAGAAGGTTACTGTAAGCTGCCTGTCGGGTGCCAGAATCAGCCACATAACACATGCACTCAGGTCACTCCACAACAAATACAAATATGACTCTGTCATTGTACATGTTAGCGTAAATGACCTGAGACGTACCACCCTGGACTACATGAAAAGAGACATGGAGGAGCTCCCTGACCATGTAGCCCAGGCTGGTATGACTCTGACTAGCATCCTGCCCTCACCCAAAATGATACCAGCATACGAAGAAAAAATTATCAGTTTCAACAATTGGTTAAACTACTGGTGTCATTCAAAGGGGATCCAGTACTTGTCAGCCTGGGACGACATGCTTGACAAGCCACATTGCTTCACCAGAGATGGCTTGCACCTTTCGCCCCTGGGCTTTCGAATACTGGCCAAGAATCTTGCCGCCCCAATACTGCCTTTTTTAGGCAAGGCTCAAAAGACAAACCCGCCTCCATAAAAAACAATAATAAACAAAAACTTAGGGTAATGCTGCTCAACGCCAGAAGTCTAAACCACAAAATGCACACACTCAAGGCTCTCCTTAGTATGGAAGATATTGACGTATGTGCAGTGACAGAAACCTGGTTCAAGGCTCCAGAGAGCACCCCAGCACTACCAGGCTATAACTCCTACCATACCTTTAGGTCCCAAAACCAGGACTGGAACACAAAAGGGGGGGGTATCCATATTCATCAAGAACATCCACAACTCCAGATTAGTAGCACAGCACGTGGAATCTGAGACCATCCAAGTGCAATTGACAGCGGGTAAATTGACTGTTCAATTTATAGCTTGCTACAGATCTCCCACCTTGTCTCAGGACCCTCAATCAGCATTCCTGAGAACATTAGAAAGTATGAAGATTCTACCCAACACCATTCTACTGGGTGACTTCAACTATCCAAACATTGGCTGGGAAAACTACTCAAGCTCAAACGCCCTAGCCCAATGCTTCCTTGAGTTTATAAACTCAAACGCCCTTGAACAGCTGGTCACCACTCCCACAAGAGGTGACAACATACTGGACCTGGTCATCACCAACATGGGGAACCTATGTTCCACACCTGAGGTAAACTTGTCATTGGTAAGATCAGATGACAAACTAATCACATTGGACATCCACATCCCGACCCCCCCCCCCCAGTCAAGGAAATCAAGGTAAAAACTTCTCTAAAGCCAACTTCACACTCCTCAAGACCAAGATGGGAAGTTTCAAAGCTTTCAGTCAAATGGAAAATGATGACCCATCGGCAGAATCCTTTACAAGTGCATTCTATGAACACCTACAAGAATGCATGGACCGAGCCATCCCAAGTAAAACCAAGACCAACTCCTCAAAAAAGAGGAAGCCAGTCTGGTTGACCCCGGCCATAAATAAACTTTACAACAGAAGGAGGAAACTCCTGCAAGATAGAACAAAATCCCAAAATAAGAAGGCATCTCTGATTAACATCAGTAAAAAACTGCGCTCCCTCATTAAATCATCCAAGGCCAACTTCGAAAGAAAAATAGAAAATGACTCTAAGGATAACCACAAGGCCTTCTTTAACTATGTCAAGAGTCTAGGGGCAAACTCTCAGATATGCTCCAAGCTAGTGCACAATGGCCATAAATACACTGAACCAACTGACATTGCCAACATCCTGGCTGACAAGTTCAGTGCAAACTTTACCCCCCCCCTCCACCAAAGGGGCTAGCACCTATCCCAGAAGAATATGGCGCTCCAGATATCTCAGACACACAAGTAAAGACAGCCCTTGCAAAGGCCAAAAACACAGCATCAATGGGACCACATGCTATCCCAGGTTGTGTCTTACACGAGCTTCAAAATGAACTAACCCCCCATCTCAAATCATTATTCAAACTCAGCCTCTCTACAGGCTATGTACCCAAAGAATGGCGTACAGCAACAGTCGTACCACTCCACAAAAGTGGTGCCACAACTGACCCTGGGAACTATCACCCTATAAGCTTGACTAGCTTGGTCTGCAAAGCCATGGAGCTCATTAACAGGGACATTGGGAACCTCCAGACACTGGACCCCACCCAGTTCGGCTTTGTTAAATCAGATCTTGCCTCCTGAACTTGGTTGACTTCTTCAAAACAGTCACCAAGGCCATAGATGAAGGGAAGGCGGTTCATACAGCATATCTGGACCTAGCTAAGGCGTTCAACACCATCCCACACTCAGGAATCATACACAAACTAACCAGCTTAAATATCAACCCCCATGTCATGAGATGGGTTGCCAATTGGCTCTCAGACAGAACCCACACGTTAAGAGTGGCAGGCGCCATGTCTGACTCCAAACCAGTCACAAGCGGAGTCCCACAAGGCTCAGTCCTGGGACCCCTCCTGTTCGGTATATATTTCTCCAAAGTACAGGCAAAGGCAGAGGGACTGTGGCTAACCAAGTTCACAGATGACTGTAAATTGGGTGCAATAATTGACTCTCCAGCTGACACAGACATCCTGCAAAAGGGTCTCACAAAGACAAACACCTGGTGTCAAAGTCACAGCCTCAAGCTAAATGCCAAAAAATGCATAGTAATCCCATTTGGGAAAAACAAAGTACTTACAAACTACCACATAGATGGGAATCCACTAAGTACAGAAGAAGTAATTAGGGACCTGGGTACCCAAGTAGATAGCATGCTCTCCTTTGATAACCATATAGCCAAAACAGTCAGGAAATCCTTCTATGTGGCACACCTGATCACAAAGGATTTCTCATCCAGATCCAAGGAGGTGATTGTGCCCCTTTACTCCTCACTCATTAGGCCCATAATAGAGTACAATGCCCCATTTGGGATGTACCTCACTAGACACCTGCAACAACTAGAAAGACCACAGAAGTACCTCACTAAGAGGATTAAGGGCCTTAAACAATTACCCTATGAAGCATGACTAAAAAAGCTCCAGCTCTTCTCAGTCGCTTACCGTCTGCTCAGAGGTGACCTATGCCTGACCTATAGGGCCATGTCAAACCCTGAACTAATGGACATGCTTCACCTCAAAAAAATGAGATCCCTCAGAACCACTCATTCTAGCGACTTGAACTTATGTACAACAATAAACAGGACTTGCTGGAGGGATAGATTCCTGTCCCAGCGACTCCCCTCACTCTGGAATAGAATCCCAATCCATATTCAACAGAGCTCCTCTCTGACCCTCTTCAAGAGAAATCTTGATGAGTGGATGGGTAATCGTAAGTTCTACCCTGGGATCACTTCAGGAACCCTGTTGACAGAAGCCCAGGTTACTAATCTAATGGGGAGGCGAAAGCCATCACTCTGTGGCTAGGCTTATAAATGCCCATGGGCAGATAGCCTAGTGCTTACCTATGAACCTATGAACCTATGAACACTTACAGTACCACTGGAATTATTATTTATGTACAATAACCACAATAAGTTGTACCTAACCCTAACTGTAATGCTTCCTCTTTCCCCAACCCTAACCCTATACTTCACCTTGATAAAAACCTTCTGTCATTACACAAGACAAACTCTGACACACAAACATGCAGAAAAACACACTAACAACACTACATCTATCCCCTTAACTAAATCTGACCCTAACCTTAAAATACACACACTCACACACAAGTATACAAAACCTATCCCTTGACCTATCCTTGACCCTTACATGACTTTCATACACACACGCACAAATGATCTCTTCCCACCTTTCCAACTCCACTCACCTTTCTCAACAAAACATTCCCTGGACAGCTTGACTGTTCAGCTATCTGTACTTTGATATTAAGCCCCACCTAACCTGGCTGGTTGACTAGTGTATTGCCACCCCACATTGCTAGACGTATGTAAATGGTTGACAGAATTGCAAGATTGACATTTCTGGGATAGGGAAATATGCCCTTTCCCCAGGAATTCTGCAGTCTGGAAGTTAGTATATATAGTTAGCAGAGGGGGTGCAGGTGCAGTACCCCACATGAGGTACAGGGAGGATTGTCCCCCTGAAAAAAAAACATTTTTCTTTTCTTTGCATATTCTGAGGGTTAGTATGTCAACATGCTTTTGTCAATGTTAAGTGCATCATCATAAAGACATTTTCGTGGACTTACTAATAGTAGTAGATCTGTAGATGTAAACATTTTCTAAGCAGTATAACAGAGTGCTGCTACTGTTAATTAATAGTAAGTAGCCACTCTATAAGATAGTAAGTTATAGATCTACAACTGCTCATCATATATTGTGTATATTTTTACATAGTACTCCTCTCTTTTTACTACTATTTCACTACTTTATTACAATATGTCCTTTTTGTTTTTCAACTGTCACCTTCTCGATATAATATAAGGTATTGTTTATATAAGTTCTTTTGCTTTCATGAGTTATTTTTCAATCTAGAGATGCATGTTGAATAGCATCTAAAATGTGTAATTGAGCATTTGATCAAACTTTCAACCACCTTTTTGGCCTGGATAGTAGCTGAAAATCTTATGTGGACCAGCCTAGTAACCTAGTTAACAAAGTTAATAAATACATAAAAATATATATAAACATATAAACAGCAAGGGTTTGTGAGCAAAAGTGTTTAACAAGTATAACAACCAGTTTTGCAGTTTGCATTTCTCATTTGTCATCTAATATTTAAAGGAATAAATCTAAATATTCCCCTATTTACAACATATACCATTTTATAAATATTTTGTGATATATTATCCATCTCTGTTCACTAATATTTTTAATTATCTTTAATCTGCACTAAGTATGTCATGGATGTTTTCATCAAATCAGTCGGACTAGGTAGATTACAAAAATGTCCCTATTTACAGGTACATATATCCACATTTCTGTTTTTTTCATGAATCATTTTTCTTATAAAATTCTCATTGTTATTCTTCCATAATTGACCCCACTCCTTCTGCTACAACAGTAATCTAATTTTGTTCTCAATAAATCTTCCAAAATCTATTTCCCATTTATCAAAATTTAATTTGGTCTTTCATTCCAAATAACCCATATTGCATGAAATACATTTTTATCTACCCTTTCACATCAAATGCCTTGCTAATATCACCTAACATATGTTTCACATCCACTTTTTACTTATATCATCCACAATTTCTCGTACAACCAATAATTCTTGACATCCCTTCCATTTTATATAACTTATACTTTCTTCCATAATATCCCTCATCCTTTCTTTCATTCTCCTCTGTATTATTCTCATACAATTTACTGTCTGTTATATAGGGTGAGGGGTCTCCAATTTTTCATTTCATTCCTTTCATCTTTTTTCCATATGAATTTTAATATCCCTCTGTATAACTCTTCATAAATAACCATTTCTTCAACCATTCATTCAGTGGACTTATAAAATATTTTTTTTGCCAATCCGTTAATGTCTTCTAAATTGCCTACCTTATACCATCTGGACCTGATACTGAATCAATATTTACTTTCCTAAGTACTTCATCTAATTTATTAATAGTAATTTATTTTTCAAATTCTTCTTTAACTCTTTCTGGAAATGCTTTCACTTTCTATTCTCTCTTATTTTCCTTCCTTTTATTCTTACACATATTTTCCATATGCTGTACTACAATACTCATGGTTTGTTTCTGTGTTCTTTTTGCCTCTCCTTTTACATTTTTTTTTTCATTTCCCTCATTAAACTAATATCTTCATTTGCTATTTTACACCTCCCACCTTTTCCCTTGTAAATATCTCTGCCTAAACAGTAATACCTTTCATTTTCTTGATTTATTTTATATATTTCTTTTTCCATATCTGTAATGTTCTTTTGTATTATTCTGTAAATTCTCTAATGCATTTCTATCCATTCTTCCATATTTCACTTTCTCCTCCTTTGCTACACCATCCTCCCATTGGGGGAAAAAACACTTTTTATATGTCTTTTTAAATTCAGTCCATCATTCAGACCAGTTTTGTAGAGGTCCTTCAAGGTATTCTGATCCTTCCATAGCTGCAATACTTCTTTCTCCAGTTTCATTAAATAATTTCTCATTTATTCTTTTTATTCCCTGTTCCTATTTTAATATACTCTTTCTTCCATCATCTGCATCCATATTGCTAAATGGTCTGAAAAACCCATCACGACTATATCACTATCTGCAACCCACAAAACTTCTGATAATACAAAATGTTTAATTTCAGATCTGCACAGAAAAAAGCATTCTCCGAGGAGAAACAAAAAGTGTATAAACCAACACACCTCGTAGAACCAGATCTGATACCAAAAGAAGTGTCCAAAGTAAAATTATTGCATTTATTCACAGCCACAAAATAAGGACCTATTTTGTGGCTGTGAATAAACGGAAGAATTTTACCGGGTTATAGTCAGGGTTCCAGTCAGGATTGCCCAGGTATTGTATTTCCCTCACCCCTGTCCATTGTTTGGTTCTCCTGTCTCCCTGGGAGTTTGTGAATAGAGTATGAGACCTCTGGAATTCCTCCTCTGCTTTCTGGAATCTCGGTGGGTTGTAGTGGTATTCCTCGCTGTGGCTATGATACTTAGTAATGCTGTACAATTATATATTTTTTATTATTATTTTTTGTTTTGTTTTGTTTTGACTTAAGACTAGTTTAAGTTCACTACTTCGACTACTATTGTGTGATCTGATTAATATACAGTGATTAACTAGAGATATTTGGACTGAAAATCTTACACACAGAGAAGTTTCTTACACTGTTTTGTTTTTGGACCCACTACACTTGTTTAGTGGATTGTTTTGAGACTTCGGGGATACCACGGAGATTGCTTGTTTTTCATTTCAGATATAAGTACTCCCTCCTATAAGTGCATTGACTTTTGTTCCACACAGCTAATTTTGCGCATTTTATCGTTTCCTGTATGTTTTGCACCTTTCCTGTTCTTTTTACATTTTCTCCTTAAATCACAATTAAATTCCCCTGCAACTGTAATTTTCATGTTACGTATCACATAGTTTAATCTTTGATGAAACAGATTTTCTCTTTCTTTGCTACTTATATATACATATAATGTTATAATTCAGTAAACGTCCTCTGTACCTCATATCCAAAATGTTAACCTTCCCATTCTTACCAATGTTGCATCTAGAATTTTCACTGTTTTTTTTTAACGCGACACAGTCACTACAGAACAATGTTTTCTTCCAAAGTTCCATTTTGTAGTTCCACCCCACAATTTTTCTGTTTGCGGTTTTTCATCAGTTGTCAGGAATCTTACAACCTCTAACAGAATCACATGCACATCGCATTTAGATCACCATTGCATTATCTCTGTCCTTCTTAGTGTTAATATTACTGTTCACATTTATTAAAAGTTCTCTAAAATATTTGCTTTTCCTTATTTTTAAGTTTAGGGAAAATATTTAAAATGTTTTGTTTTCATATTTTTACTCTTTTTCCCCAAATGAATATTTTTCCTGGGCTTATATACAAATAATCCTTGATCCTCATAGTCAGATTTTTCAGTGGCTACAATTTAGAAATTGTTAGTATCAATCCTGTCTCTTGACCTGTCTTGCTGCTCACTTGATATGAATAAGAATATATATGTGTGAAGCAAGGGTGTGAGGCTGCGGGTGAGGAGTGAAACTCTCCCTGCAAAAATGCTTAGAAATGCAAGAGCAAGAGTCAGAATTTCACTATTATTCTGTGAAAATGACATCTTGCACTTCTGATAAGATGACATTTTTTCTGTAATGTACAACCATGTGGTACTGCATGCATTTACAGTGTCTGTAGTGCAGAGTGTCATTCGGAAGTGTGTATTAATCTACAGAAAGACAAGTAGAACACACAGTATTGTGCAGCAGAATTCAACTTGGATTTTTTTTTGGTCCCCCTCAGATTTCATCCTACTGGCGTAGATCCCAATGCCCCACATCCATGCCAGGTCTGCCAGTCATCTTCCTGCTCCATATATTGCTGGGGGTGATTGTGGATCCTAAGGCTGTCCTGGGGGCTTGGAAATCTGTGATTCTGTCTAGGCTGGTTTCCTTGTATATGCCCTACTGACTGACCTTCCCTGCCCCCCATGCTCGTCTATGTCTGGGGGCAGCTCCACTTTGGGAGCATGTCTCCATTTAAGGATTATCATCGAGTGCCATCCCACCCAGGATGGCATGACCATCCATTCCTCCCTCCCTGCATTCATCAGTCATCCCAGCTGCTAATCAAACCCTGGTCCCCTGAGCCATAGTCAGGGCTTTATCTCTGTGTGTCACCAGAGGGGCCTGGAATTCAAGTTTGGTCATGGCTAAAACTCTGACTCAGCATGGGAAAAAGGACAATTCTGTTATGATTTTGTTTTGAAGTTTAGTTTTGCTGAGACCCATCTGCTCATATAGCATTATTTTATATGACAGATCTGTCTATAGAAAACATGCTGTTGACGGGTTTAAAATTGGCATGCATTTGCTTAATCTTACAATTAAAATTTTATTTGTCCATTACATATAATGTTTATGCATTTTGCAACAAATGTAGTACATGAATTATATATGGACTATTTACAAACCTAAATGGTATATAGGTCAAAGGTAGAACTCAATTAAAGTAAGAATGTATAAACGTTGTTATGTCCAAAATAAAATGTTTTGCCTCTGTAGCTGTACATGTAAATCAGTGTCATTCTGGAAAAAGTTAATATACTAATATTTTATTTAATGCACTCACTTGTGCATTAAGAGAGGAGCTGCTACAGAATTTTAAACTGGTTTATTTTGAATTTCAACATATTTCTTTCCCAGTGGCCTAAAACCAGACTATGCAATTAAATTGCCTTGTTTAGCATTTAATATTTGGTATCAGAGCATAATGCAATGCTTCCTTATTCCAGTTTTGTGGAAATGTCATTGTGGGTGTGTGTGTGTGTGTGTGTGTGTGTGTGTGTGTGTGTTTTATTGCTTACTTCTCTTTTAAGTGCAAATTAAGTATTTGATATTTGTCTAAAGCACACTGGTTTGAATGATATTTAAATATTTCTTCTAATTTAATTTATGTTTAATGTCCCTTGAGGCCACAGTGCCACGGCACCACTGTAACAGTAACAGTCTTTGCCATGGTTTACTCCAAGTTGTTTCTAGTTTTTTGGGTTTTTTTTTTTAGGTCCTTTTTATAAACCTAACCACAGACTTTAACTGCTTGGTTATATGTGTACCTGATTTATTACATTATTACTAGTGGACAAAACAACTATGTTTTTATCTCTTCTAGCAATGCTCATTCTGTCTTGTTTACCATAATTTAGTCAAAGGAATTGTAAGTAACTTTAGTAAAAGGAATTGTTAGTTGCATTTGAAAAGAAATAGTGATTTTCCAACGTGACTGGTAAATTATAAAAATTTAAATAGTACAAACATGAATTTACAGTGGCAGGCGTACAAATAGGCAGTGCCATAATTGGTACAGATTACTAATAAGAAGACCTTATAACCTTCCTTCACTGGGGCTAGACTCTGAGTCACAGGTAAGTATGTGGTTGACATGGGTACCCTCAATAAATGTAAAGTATTTTTTTTTTCTTTTCAAAGCCAGACAACAGGTTTTCTAAGTTTAAGCCAAGGAAATGTTTTCTTTATTCAGTTTGGAGGGCGTTTATCACCACTGATGAATAACAAAGGTAGTATCCCCTTTCAAACACACACAAACACACACACACACACACACACACACACACACACACACACACACACACACACACACACACACACACACACACACACGGACACACACACACATACACACACACACACACACACACACACACACACACACACAGAAACACACTATCACTATCACAAGATATTACACTGCAGATATTTATTTAACATTTTCTTATTCTGTCTTTTCTACATTTGATAGTTTTTTTTTTCAAATATATTTTTATTGAATTTTACAAACTTTTCAAACATAAAAAGGAAAAATTGTAAGTCATTACAGGGAGCAGTAATGTATGGGTATATATATATATAACAGTTAATACAAAAACTATGCATTTATAAAACAGCAGTTATCGTTTCAGGGAACTTACATCTTAGAGAATAATGTAAGCAGTACAGAACCTCAATATCCTATTACAGTCAAAGCCTAGACTAACAAATGGAAAATGGCTTGGAGGGAGGCGTATATGACAGTCTTAAGAAGAAAGAAGAGCAGTAAGAAGGGGGTACGTCACTATAAACTAATTATTCACACCACGTACAACTATTTACAACATATTTACACCATGGATGCCAGAGGATAACAAAATAATATAACAAAATACTTTGTAAAATCTAAAGCTACAGTGTGATGATAGCAATGTCTAATGATTACAGGGCCAGATATGATTCAGATGGAGGATTTCCTGGAATGTAATGTTAGTGACCCACATTTTGGAAGATTATTTAGTTTTGATTAGGTCAAAAAGGCTACACACATTTGATAGTGTTATGTTACAAAGTTGACTGAAGTGTGTGTATACTGTGCCTGTAACACTACTCTCTAATAATGTTTTCCATTTTTTTTCGCTGAAAAGTTTCAGATCTGTTTTATTTTATATATTTGTTTACCAAGTAAGCCCACTGGACACAAATATTCCTTTTCAGGGACAACCCTAAAGTAGCCCAATCTGGTGAAGTGACTTGCTGAATTACACAGTAGGTAAATGGAAAAGGTAGGAATCAAACCCTATATCTCTGTGTACAGGCAGCAGCTCATTAACTGAGTAGACTCCTCAGTCCTCTTTTCTAACTTCCATCAAAGTCTACCTTTGCGGTCTTCTAAACCCTAAAGCATTTATACATTTAAATCACCGCACAAGGATTCTTTTACTATTTTGTCAGTGTTACATTAAAGTTATGAGACAACCATTTTAAGTTTTGTCTTCATCTTGCAGAATTATATCATTCTAAAGGATCTGGAGTTCTACAATTATTAGATTGTGAGATAATGTTGGAATAAGATAACAAATTTAAATTCCAAGATTTGTAGTGCAAGTCCCAGAATAGTGAGTGAAACTTTGAAAATGGGGTCTAAGTGTATTGTATTGTATGGCAAACTCATTATATACATAAGTAGGTGGGGTGGTAGAAGGACAAAGCCTCCCACAATGGTGCATACAGGGCTGCCCCCCCCCCAAAAAAAAAAAATGAAAAGGAGAAAAGTGATTTCTGACATTCACTGCTGTCCTTTAATTTTACTATTATTTTTTATAATTCAGGACTCACAATTATGGGTTTCAGAATTGCAATAAGGAGCCTGTTATAACAATTATATAGTAAATGTAACACTATGAAAAAAAACTGAAACTGGCCTGTTTGTTTGGCCAAACGTTATCTTTTATCAGTGGCAAACTACATTTACTTCTGTTGAAGATGCTTCTGCAGGGCAAAAAAAAAAAACCTCCTGTGAAGTTGCTTCCGTTACCAGTCGGGAGGAAGTTTGAAAAATCAGTAAATATTAAAGAATGACTTTATCTGCACTTCCAGATATAAATTATTCATACAAAATTCCAGAAAGTAGTTGCATACACAACAATGAGAAAGTATAAAAAACTCAGTCATCATCTTCTTTCGGCTGTTCCCATTAGGGGTCGCCACAGCGGATCATCTGTTTCCATTTCTTCCTGTCCTCTGCATCAGTTGTCATGTTATTGGTGATGTAAAACAAACACTTCCAATATACCGTTTGAATATCTGTATGTGTATACTCAAAGTACATCATGCAGACATTTCTACAGAGTCATTTCTGAAGAGATCACCTTCAGAAAGAAGAGTTTTTATAGACTGCACTTGTCTGAAGAAGTTAAGTTTCTTTAAACAAAGCTAGTATGCAGCACCAATAATCACCACTGGGGAAAAGTGGCATCCAGGTTTACCCATTCTTGGAGATGCATCCACTTACGTTTTGTCGGGTAAACCACCCTGCCGAATATACCTTTTGATGATTATTGCAGTATTTTAGCATTAATCTAGTTAAGGCAACTTGCGTAATTTGGTGATTAAAGAAGCAAGTACCGAGTTATCGCCTTATGTATGAAGAAAGATATCTCAGTGAAAATTCTGAAAGCTAAGAAAGGGAGAAGAACATATGCATTTGTCTGAATTAAGGTGGAGGGTCTTAAAATGAGAGTTCTATGTTGAAAGTCTGTGACCAGAAGAAAGTGCAACTCTCTTGGAGACATTAGTTTGATGCACTTGCTTTTCCTCCTCCCAAAGCTTATGCATGAGACAATCATTGCCATATTTCAGGCCTAATTCAATTCATTTTGCTAGGAGATGAGTGAATAATGCAAGTGTTTTCCTCAGAACATGGCTGAATAGCTCATTTACAAGATACTAGATACAGTATTCTGGCTGTTGAATGGTTAATCTATCTGTATACATTCGTACAAGAAAATAATCTAGTCTGATTCATTTGTAGCCCAAGCTGGTTTTAAGCTTCCCTCTCTCTCTCTCTCTCAAGTATCTAGCTTTGCTAACTCTACAATGCTGCAGTTGGATGATTCCTCATCTAATAAGCCATGGACACTTGTGTTACTTCTGCTGTTATCTTAAACTTTGAATTTCTTACTGAACTTCTGAATTGTTTTGAGCTCCTCGGACATTGTTTAATACACAGCCCCTTCAGCTTTACTGGTAATATGATATAAAGGTTTAAAGAACCTTTGCACCTTTACTTACCTGAGATAGCAATAGAAAATGGAAGCTGTACATACTTTGACTGCATGTCATCAGAAAATCCAGTACTTGTAGAAACACTGCAAATGAATAGAATAGAATAGAATAGAATAGAATAGATGTTTTATTTCCAATGACATTACAAGTAAGGCAGAAAAAGAAATGTAAATCTGTGTTTATTGAACTGAAACCTTCAGTTTAATGAGTAGCATCCTAATGCCTGCCAAATCGTTTGAAACAAAATGCATTCAGGCAGTAAAGTTATTAAAAATTGTTCTTTATATAAACAGCTACTAGAAAGAAAGAAAAAAAGAAATATGAAAAAAGAATAAGTCTGCCTAGTTCTATAAAGTTTATGTAATCCATGCCAGAGTATAATTAATGAGTTGAGAAAATTATTTTATTTATTTATTTATTTTCAGTTTGATTACCAGGGAAGTCCACTGGGCCAGAACGTGCCCATTTTCAGTGGAGGCCCGGGGAGAAAAGCTCTATAAGCAATGCGATACAATAAAGGTTGCATAATGTTAAAGTGAAAGACGTATAAAATTCATACAGTCAGAAAATGCAAAATGCATAAAATGTACATCATAAAACACAGTTAACAGATAATAGAGAACACAGTTTACAGGTATTTCCATTCAGCGCAGCATGATCAACAGTAATATAAAGATCTGAGGTTTTTTGTGTTTTTACATTAGAAGGGGGGGGGCAGTTAGCATGCAGATGTTTTAGGTAAATAAGGTAAATAACTTGCTGTGCAGACAATAGAAATACTGTGATATTTACAATATTTACATACTTGGAGTCAAGTGAGAGAAATTGCTTAATCAATGACTGTCAGCTTAAGTCTATTTTAGGAGAAACAGAAATAATAGTTCGAGGGTAATCAGTGACTGTCAGCTTAAGTCTATTTTAGGAGAATAGAAATAATAGTTCGAGGGTAGAGTGGAGCAAGGAGAGTGGAGAGCTCATTGGGGAAATTCGCTTGAATTTAGGTAGGGTGTAAGCAGGAACATTTCCGTTTGGATGACAGGTATGAGAAAAGTTGGGTCTTGAAGGTTTCTGAGTTTGGTATAGTCCTAAGTGAAGGAGGGAGAGAATTCCATTTCTTACCAAGAGAGAAAGTGAGTAGAAGCTGGCCAGCAGGACGTTTGGGTTTGTGGATAGAGATTAAATTCTGGTGTTCAGATCTCAGAGATCTGTTTGGGATGTATGGGGAAGGATGTTTGGTAAGGCTGGGCATTTATCTGGATAGAATATTAATTTGTGAGCGGTGGTTAGTTGGAGACAGTCTAGGTGGTTAGAGAGTTCTAGCCAGTTGAGTGATTGTAGGGTAAGGCAATGGTGAGTAGAGGTTTTGGATTTAGTTGCAAATTTAGAGATCTTATTATAGCAAATTTCAAGTTTTGAGGTGTTGGAAGAAGACATATTAGTTAGAAGAGGGGCTCCATATAGTAAAGAAGGTAGAAGGTAGGTAGTTGCCAAGGTATGCCTAGAGGAGTTGGAGAGAAAGAAGTTATTCCTATAGAGCATACTTAACTTTTGGTGGGTTTTCTTTTTGTTTTGTTGTATGTGGATATTGAATTTAAGATGTTCATCTATGGTAATGCCAAGAAGTTTAGCAGAAGGGACCAATTATCCAGAATGAAATGTGAGTTGGATATTATGTCAGATGTTGAGATATGAGATTGCATATGGAATAAATGATGCATGCATAGAAATAATATTATAAGACAACAAGCTGATATGGTGAATACTGTTCTAGTAGTAAAAGCAACAAATAAAAAAAATGCAGAAGATTCAAACTGTATAGTTGGTACTAGCATATAACCAAGTAAAAGAAGAGCATTGTGTGGTATATAGTCCCAAGAGCATGGACTATAGCAGAGTTAACCAAGTAAAAGAAGAGCATTGTGTGGTATATAGTCCCAAGAGCATGGACTATAGCAGAGTTAACCAAGTAAAAGAAGAGCATTGTGTGCTATATAGTCCCAAGAGCATGGACTATAGCAGAGTTAACCAAGTAAAAGAAGAGCATTGTGTGGTATACAGTCCCAAGAGCATGGACTATAGCATATAACCAAGTAAAAGAAGAGCATTGTGTGGTATATAGTCCCAAGAGCATGGACTATAGCATATAACCAAGTAAAAGAAGAGCATTGTGTGGTATATAGTCCCAAGAGCATGGACTATAGCAGAGTTAACCAAGTAAAAGAAGAGCATTGTGTGCTATATAGTCCCAAGAGCATGGACTATAGCAGAGTTAACCAAGTAAAAGAAGAGCATTGTGTGGTATATAGTCCCAAGAGCATGGACTATAGCATATAACCAAGTAAAAGAAGAGCATTGTGTGGTATATAGTCCCAAGAGCATGGACTATAGCATATAACCAAGTAAAAGAAGAGCATTGTGTGGTATATAGTCCCAAGAGCATGGACTACAGCATATAACCAAGTAAAAGAAGAGCATTGTGTGGTATATAGTCCCAAGAGCATGGACTATAGCATATAACCAAGTAAAAGAAGAGCATTGTGTGGTATATAGTCCCAAGAGCATGGACTATAGCATATAACCAAGTAAAAGAAGAGCATTGTGTGGTATATAGTCCCAAGAGCATGGACTATAGCATATAACCAAGTAAAAGAAGAGCATTGTGTGCTATATAGTCCCAAGAGCATGGACTATAGCATATAACCAAGTAAAAGAAGAGCATTGTGTGGTATATAGTCCCAAGAGCATGGACTATAGCATATAACCAAGTAAAAGAAGAGCATTGTGTGGTATATAGTCCCAAGAGCATGGACTATAGCATATAACCAAGTAAAAGAAGAGCATTGTGTGGTATATAGTCCCAAGAGCATGGACTATAGCAGAGTTAACCAAGTAAAAGAAGAGCATTGTGTGGTATATAGTCCCAAGAGCATGGACTATAGCATATAACCAAGTAAAAGAAGAGCATTGTGTGGTATATAGTCCCAAGAGCATGGACTATAGCATATAACCAAGTAAAAGAAGAGCATTGTGTGGTATATAGTCCCAAGAGCATGGACTATAGCAGAGTTAACCAAGTAAAAGAAGAGCATTGTGTGCTATATAGTCCCAAGAGCATGGACTATAGCAGAGTTAACCAAGTAAAAGAAGAGCATTGTGTGGTATATAGTCCCAAGAGCATGGACTATAGCATATAACCAAGTAAAAGAAGAGCATTGTGTGGTATATAGTCCCAAGAGCATGGACTATAGCATATAACCAAGTAAAAGAAGAGCATTGTGTGGTATATAGTCCCAAGAGCATGGACTATAGCATATAACCAAGTAAAAGAAGAGCATTGTGTGCTATATAGTCCCAAGAGCATGGACTATAGCATATAACCAAGTAAAAGAAGAGCATTGTGTGGTATATAGTCCCAAGAGCATGGACTATACCATATAACCAAGTAAAAGAAGAGCATTGTGTGGTATATAGCCCCAAGAGCATGGACTATAGCATATAACCAAGTCAAAGAAGAGCATTGTGTGCTATATAGTCCCAAGAGCATGGACTATAGCAGAGTTAACCAAGTAAAAGAAGAGCATTGTGTGGTATATAGTCCCAAGAGCATGGACTATAGCATATAACCAAGTAAAAGAAGAGCATTGTGTGGTATATAGTCCCAAGAGCATGGACTATAGCATATAACCAAGTAAAAGAAGAGCATTGTGTGGTATATAGTCCCAAGAGCATGGACTATAGCATATAACCAAGTAAAAGAAGAGCATTGTGTGATATATAGTCCCAAGAGCATGGACTATAGCATATAACCAAGTAAAAGAAGAGCATTGTGTGCTATATAGTCCCAAGAGCATGGACTATAGCAGAGTTAACCAAGTAAAAGAAGAGCATTGTGTGGTATATAGTCCCAAGAGCATGGACTATAGCATATAACCAAGTAAAAGAAGAGCATTGTGTGCTATATAGTCCCAAGAGCATGGACTATAGCATATAACCAAGTAAAAGAAGAGCATTGTGTGGTATATAGTCCCAAGAGCATGGACTATAGCATATAACCAAGTAAAAGAAGAGCATTGTGTGCTATATAGTCCCAAGAGCATGGACTATAGCATATAACCAAGTAAAAGAAGAGCATTGTGTGGTATATAGTCCCAAGAGCATGGACTATAGCAGAGTTAACCAAGTAAAAGAAGAGCATTGTGTGGTATATAGTCCCAAGAGCATGGACTATAGCATATAACCAAGTAAAAGAAGAGCATTGTGTGGTATATAGTCCCAAGAGCATGGACTATAGCATATAACCAAGTAAAAGAAGAGCATTGTGTGCTATATAGTCCCAAGAGCATGGACTATAGCAGAGTTAACCAAGTAAAAGAAGAGCATTGTGTGCTATATAGTCCCAAGAGCATGGACTATAGCAGAGTTAACCAATTAAAAGAAGAGCATTGTGTGGTATATAGTCCCAAGAGCATGGACTATAGCATATAACCAAGTAAAAGAAGAGCATTGTGTGGTATATAGTCCCAAGAGCATGGACTACAGCATATAACCAAGTAAAAGAAGAGCATTGTGTGGTATATAGTCCCAAGAGCATGGACTATAGCATATAACCAAGTAAAAGAAGAGCATTGTGTGCTATATAGTCCCAAGAGCATGGACTATAGCATATAACCAAGTAAAAGAAGAGCATTGTGTGATATATAGTCCCAAGAGCATGGACTGTAGCATATAACCAAGTAAAAGAAGAGCATTGTGTGCTATATAGTCCCAAGAGCATGGACTATAGCAGAGTTAACCAAGTAAACGGAGAGCATTGTGTGGTATATAGTCCCAAGAGCATGGACTATAGCATATAACCAAGTAAAAGAAGTGCATTGTGTGGTATATAGTCCCAAGAGCATGGACTATAGCATATAACCAAGTAAAAGAAGAGCATTGTGTGCTATATAGTCCCAAGAGCATGGACTATAGCATATAACCAAGTAAAAGAAGAGCATTGTGTGGTATATAGTCCCAAGAGCATGGACTATAGCATATAACCAAGTAAAAGAAGAGCATTGTGTGGTATATAGTCCCAGGAGCATGGACTATAGCATATAACCAAGTAAAAGAAGACCATTGTGTGGTATATAGTCCCAAGAGCATGGACTATAGCATATAGCCAAGTAAAAGAAGAGCATTTTGTGCTATATAGTCCCAAGAGCATGGACTATAGCAGAGTTAAACTTGTTACGGGTCTCTGGTAAACGACAGAGGCCTTATTAATATAAATGTAAGACAAAAAACATTTATGCTTGTGTCCCACATGAGAAAATAGTAAGAGTGTGTAGAAGTGAAAAAATATTCACAGAGACCTTTCTTAAAACTTATGAGGGGAAGCTTATCACTGGTCATTGATATGTTGTGTTTAATTTATTATTTATTTCTTTATTTACTCTTGTAACTAAGTTGGTAGACTGCCCCAGGTGCCCTATTCAGCCATTATGTGGGTATTTTTAAGTGAGATTATAGAACAGAATATGTATTTAAGTTGCATGTAAACCTGTAGGCTTCAATTCAGAAGACTCAGGGACGGCAGCAGGTATCCAGATTTTCACAGAATGTCCAGATGTTTGTTTCATATTTTTGGTCTGTTCCTCATAAAATGTGTGTTGTTTAAACAAATCACTGAGGATTGAAATCACTAAATAATGACATACACTTGAGTTTCAGACTTCATATCCTTCAGAAAATGCATGCTAATACAAATTCTGTTTTTCTAGTAAATTTCTAAGTTTATAAGAACAATATTTAAAATCTGTCCCCATTTTTTTGCCTTTGTCCCACAATTATTTTAAGTTTTGTCCAGATTTCTTGAGCTAGAGGTACAGTGAGTAGCATTCCACCAATATTGACCTGATTAGGTCCACCAGTTAAGTGTTTTTGTCCAACATAGGACTTCAGATGGAGTTATGTAGTGGATGAAAGAGAGTAACTGCTGGAATTGTGAATTACTGGATTTTAATATACATTTTCTAAGTTTTCAGGTTGACAAGATATATAGATAAATAGCTAGACACATATATATATATATATATATATATATATATATAGATAGATAGATAGATAGAAATATAGATAGATAAGATAGGTATATGTATACATAGATATATAGATAGGTAGGTAGGTACATAGATACATAGATAGGTAGGTACATAGATATATAGATACATAGATAGGTAGGTAGGTACATAGATACAAAGATAGGTAGGTACATAGATATATAGATACATAGATAGGTAGGTAGGTACATAGATAGATACATAGACAGGTAGATACATAGATATATAGATAGATACATAGATAGGTAGGTAGGTACATAGATACATATTTAGATAGGTACATATATAGATAGGTAGGTAGGTACATAGATACATAGATACATAGATAGGTATGTACATAGATATATAGATACATAGATAGATAGGTAGGTTCATAGATAGATACATAGATAGGTAGGTACATAGATATTTAGATACATAGATAGGTAGGTAGGTACATAGATACATATATAGATAGATAGATAGATAGATAGATAGATAGATAGATAGATAGATAGATAGATAGATAAGTAGGTACATAGATACATAGATAGATAGGTAGGTAGGTACATAGATGCATTGGTTTTGCAGTAACTGGCATTGTTGCCTCACAGCAAAAGGTTCTCTGATTCTCAGCTGGGGTACTTTCTACATCCTGCATAAGTAATTTAAATTCTGTTGGAACGGGCTTTTTCAAGGACCTTCCACATAGTGTTTTGTTAAGGGGTGGTCTTATTAATGTTGGTGTATCTATATTATATAATCTCATAGAGCAATTTAATTACTTATTGTGAATCTCAAAGTACAATGTGCATAGAACAAACATTTAAGTCTATTAAAAGTTAATCCATGGCTGGCAAAAATTAAGAAAGACAGCCTATGAATTTTGAAGTGGATACCAAAAGTATTGTAACCCCGATGATTGATAAGAAGTTGGGGAGAAAAGTAAACTTAGTTTTGTTATTAGTTGATCTTGTCTGAAAATGAATAAAGAAAGGCATACATACAATCATACATACAAAAGTGGTAGGGTCTGCATATGTAAAAGTTTCTTGAAAGAAAATAACAGAAACTTTTATTTTGGTAATGCTGAACGCTATTTGCCTAACCGTCTTGGGAGAAGCTTAGTAAATAACATTAATTTAGACTGGCGAGAATTAATGCACATATTATAATACATAATAAATACACTGTATTTAATGAGAAAGTAGTTATGTTAAAAAGAATATAGCTACACCTCATGCTCCAGGAGATGTAACATCTAGAATTTTCAGACCTTTATTAGTTCATTATACTATACATACAAAGGTTGAGGAAATTAACAGCCTGTTAAAAGAAATTATGCAGAATAAGCTGCTGCCTTGACTCAGCTACGAGTCATCTAATGAAACTATTAATTTTAGTGAAGATTATAAGTTACCTGTTTGCCATGTTCTATCTTTGGAACAGTGCATTATAACTCAAATGAATGACCTATTCGCACTGTTAGCAAAGCAACTGGTAGTCTGCTAAATGAAATAATAATCATACTTTTCAGCAAGTGGTTTGGCATGATCAGTCTATGAAATATTCAACTGTAAATTCCATTAAAGCCCTGTTTAGTTTGCATAATCCAAATTTTAACAAAGTATTCATCAAATTATTATAGCATTGTATAGTCCTAGACCTCTGGCAGAAGTAAATCATAACATCTATTCTTAATATGGGCAATACTTCCAATACGGACAACTACAGACCAATTAATATCACATCATTACCTCACAAATGCTATGAATGATGTCTACTGTACCTATATCTAAATTAAAAAAAATTATTTCAAAAATGCATGAACATGAATTCATTTGTGATAAATCTACATTAATTAACTTTGTTGAAATTTAGGTTGACATCGCTATGGCAGCTAACTTTGTGCAGGAGTTGGGTATACAGATATAGCAAAATCTTCTGATGCACTCCCTCACTCTGTCATAGATTCAGTACTACAAATTTAATCCTCCCTTTCATAAACCAGATCAACCAATTGACTGACATAACCCAACGTGTCTCAGTATAAGGCAATACATATCTGTATTTTTGAAGTAGTTCAGAGCTCTGTCTCATTGTCTTTTATATCTATCACCAATCATTGCTGGTACACTGAGTACAAGAGTGACTGTAAGACAAGGCTTACAGCTGATTCTGATAAGAATTATCTGTCCTTCAATGTGACTTTAAAGACATTTTCTGAATGGGCAGAGATGGGATTAAAATTTAGTAGTAAGAAATGTCAGGTTATGTACTTTGGCAAGTCATCCATTAATTATCCATCAAAACTGGATGGACCAGCAAGTTTCATTACAGAGGATCGTGGATATTCCTGTATCTTCTGATTTTTCTTTTATCAATCATGTAAGCTTTATCAGTTCTGCACAGTGCTGTGTGCTGCCCTTGAGGTTTCATACATAGCTAAAGAAAGCCTTGTGGTTGTCCTTTGTCCTCAAATTTGTCTTTAGTAGGCTTAATTTGCCCTCAAAATTGTTTGCCTAGATTAATGATAGTGTTTATCATGCTGAATATAGCACTTTTAATCTTGGCTCTGTCTTTTTTTCTTTTGTTTTACAACCTGTTTATGCTTGGAATCCACCAGGATGGTTTGCTTATTTAAGCTAGTCCTAGGCTCTTTTTTGGTAGGCACAGATGTCTGTATGCATTTATTGACATAATTGTACAGGGTTTCTTTGAACAATTTTGTATAGGCAGCTGTGTTTTCAGGGTTTGGGGGGGCTTAACATTTTGTAGGTTGTCATTTAGTAGCAGGAAGTCTCCCTTAGAATATTTTCTAAATATTATGGGGTTAGTCAGGGTCATGGAATTAATGTTTTATTATGAAGAAGTCAGCTTTGTGGTCTGATCTTACTAGAGAGGATGCTACACTAGAGGGGTACAGTGCTCTCCAATGTCTGTATCAGGTCAAATATGTTTGCACTCTTAGTGGGCTTATGGGCTATCTGTGTCTGTAAGACTGGGATCGCATAAGTATCCCAGATTATAATGGTATAGTTGAAGTCACCCATGAATATGTTATTGGGTTGAATAGTGAAGGCCTCCAGTAAATCCAAGTAAGAATTAGGGGTTTTGTGTGTCATACAGGATGACCTATGGATGACCTATAGTTTGGAAAGGGGTCTATATTAGAAGAACGAAAGATCCAAATCATGAATGCTCTAAAGAGCGAAGATGTCAGACCTCAAAGTGCTTTTTGTGAGATCGCGGTACAGAGAAGATCACAATATTTGCCCTTTCCTCACTGTAGTGCGATCTCAGTGTTGGAATATATATTTAGCCCCCCACAATAAGGAGTTCGAGGTCCAGCATTTTCAGTCTTTAGAGCATTTGCGATTTTGATCTTTCATTAGTTTAATGTAGACCCCTTGCAAAGATATGATATGGGACTTTGCCTATGGAAATCTAGATATGGAGAAACTCAAGCATGTCATCCTGTTTGACTAGTCTTGAGGTGAATTTGTTGTTGATATGGATTGAGATACCTCCATTTTTGTTCCCTGCCTGTGCAGTAGATGACCTGAATGTATGGAAGGCATTGTAGACCTTCTCTGCTGGAGTATGTTTTTTATTATACTTTATTTGTATTTGTTTTTCAGGGTATAGCTCTGATCACCATGGACCTTTTTCAGTCTCAGTCTGGGAGTGGTGTCTGGGTAAGTGTCTGCTCAGAGGTACACAGTTAGGCAATGGAGACTGTGGGAATCAAACCTTGAACCACAGTTCTGTCAGTGACTTTAAACCATGTCGAAGTAACTGCAAAAGATGTCCACATTTTCCAGGGTAAGGAGAACTTAGAGGGAGTGAATTTTCCTGACTAGGCTCTTGGCATTTAACAGTAATACCTTTAGATTCCCATGAGGTGATTTTGCTATGTTGGAAGGTTTGGAAATTTGGCATGGCCTAAAAAAAGGTACTACTGAGGAGGACAATGGTTTTGCCAATATTTTAAAGCCTAGAGGACACAGGTGCAGATCATCCTTGGCAAAGCAATGTGTTCTGGTGACCATATCCTGCCATGCTGACAGATATCGGTACCCCTTGGAATGACGCCAGAAACTAAGCCAGTTATTGAAATCAATCATTCATTCACATTGTGGTATCATCCTTCGTGAAGGTAGAATGCTGGTCAATGCAAGGCACATACCATCCAGGGACACACAGTCCAAGAGCTCCATAATGTCTCTCTTGATGTAGTCCATGGAGTTGTTTCTCAGGTCATTTACAACCACATGGACTGTCACCGAGTCATACTATTACTTGGATCTAAAGACTTGAGTGCAGGGGTCCTGACCCTGATAAACAAGTGACTTATGGTTTTCTCCTCGTTCATCCTACTGAGTGGGGCATCTGTATGTAGTACAGTGGAATCTTCAATGATTAAAATATTGGGTGGTATGTTGGCTTGCCTTATGGGGTTTGAAGTTGAGGCTCTAAAGTGCGTAGCTGTATTTACCATGTTTGGGTGTTGTTCTGGTGGATGCTTGTGAGTTGCTGAGGATTCTTTTTTTTTAGGATAAATGTCCAGGAGGCCTTTGGGTTTAGGAAAGTTAATTTTAAGTGCCTCAGCATATGTTGGTCTATGTGGTGGGTCAGTGCTATATTATCTTCATCCTGATTGTTGTTTTAATTGCTTTTTTATGAGAGTGTTGCCTTCACTGACATTGTCTAATTACATCTCTCACATGCTGTCTCTATTTCTCTAAGGATTAGTTGGTTTTCACTGAATGTGAGAAAATCTTACATTGTTTAATGATACCCATTTCTCGTAATCTGCCAGATGAGAAATTGGGAAAGTGCCATTTTTTTGTTTGTTTGTTTGTTTTTTTTTTTGCTGAATTACAAAGGGGTAGTTCAGTGGGCTAACATGGGTGTTGTGAGGGTAGAACGTGCAACTAGGCTATGTATGGCTGAAGTTATCATGCAGCAGTGCTTTTCAGTGCACAAACAAGTAACTTTTTGAGCACTGGGTAAAGTTACAGGAGAAATTTGATAAAGAAAATTTAGTTTCTAAGTGTCCAGATCTATAAAACACACTGCTAAATGCAACTGCATTACGAGCAGTGGAATTTGTAGACTCAAATAAATTGACTAAACCAACTAAAACAGCCATCTGGACAAAGCAATGATCTCACCTTAAGCCTCCCAGTGTGTTTCCTAACTTGGACAGACCAGAGTACCTTTACACCCATTAGATTTGTAGTCCTAGTCTTCTTAATAAGTCAAAATTGAAAAAGGTACCAGAATGGAACAACTAGGTACAACAACTAGTTTCAAGGCAATTCTAAGGCAGAGTAGCCAGCACTGAGGAAGACACACTTTAAGGCAACTTCAAAGCACCGTAGCAGCATCAACAAGACCAAGGAAAAGCAAGTACACCTTACTTGATGAAATACAGAAAAATGCAATAAAATAATTTGAAAATACAACAGCAGTCCCCAGGAATAGCTTAGAAAAGTGCAGTATTTCATTTTAAAGTACTTGTCTTAGTACACCAAATTTATAGACTCAAAGAGAAGTAACTAAACTAAGTAAAAAGCCATTTGGCCAATAAAATAATCTCACTTTAAGCTTCCCTGTGTGTTTCCAAACTTGGACAGACAAAGCTACCTTTTTAGTGCCACTAGAGTTGCAGTCCCAGACTTCTTAATGTAAAAATAAAACTTCAGTTTGTCAAAAGTGAAAAAGTGCCAACTAGCTACAACAAGTAATTGCACTTTAAGTCTCTCTGTCCATTTTCAAACTCCTGCTGACCAGGCTGCTTTACTACAGCCACTAAAATTGCAATCCCAGTCTTCTTAATCTAAAATCACACTTTAGTTAGCCACAACTGAAAAGGTTTCAAAAACAAGTCATACAACTAGCAACAACAAGTAATTTTCACTTAGTCTCCCTGTGTGTATCCCAACTCAGACAGACCAGACTACCTTTCTTCTGCCAGAATTGCAGTCCCAGACTTCTTAATGTAAAAACACAATTTAGTCAGCCAAAAATGAAAAAGTGCCAGAAACTAGCTATAGCCAGTAATTTCAACTTTCAGCCTCCATATGTGCCTTCCAACTCGGTTAGACCAGGGTACCTTCCTAGTCCCAGTAAAATTGCAGTTCCAGTCCTCTTAATGTAAAAACACACTTTTGTTAGCCAGCATGAGAAACAAATCAAACAACTAGCTATAAGTTTTCTCAAGACAATTCAAAGGCAGACAAGCCAGGAAAGAGGAACGCACACTTTTAAGACAATTTCAAAGCACACTAACAGTCTAAGGGGAGGGTTTTTTTCAGTTTCATCTGCCAGCACCCAATATGATGAACAAGGTATAAGACTGGGAGGAGCTTCCAGGGACAGATAAACCATAGGGGCAGGCAGTTCACAAGCCTGTAAGTTTAAAAGAACAACAGGCAAAGGGTGGGTGAGTGGGAAATATCAGAACTAATTTAAATTGTAAGATAAGTGCAGTATTTTAAATGTATTTTAAATGTACTTCCTTGGATGCAAAATGCAGCTCAAATGCTTTGTTTCCAAGCTTCCGACAGTCCAAATACTAAGATGGCTGACTGCTGTATTATAAAAAAACAGGCAGCTGGGTTTAATCACTACAATCTCTATTTACAACTTACACAGCTGGGTGAAGCTGGCTTTTTGTTTTTAGTTTGAACAGTGACTAAAACAAATAATTAGGTGAGCTATGCTGATAATCTACTAAAGAGCTTAGAGCAGTAACAGTGGATGCTGTGGAACCAAATCAATTTATGACTTTAGCTTCAGATTCAAAAGAGAGATGCTTAAAATGGAATAAAATAAGTGCCCGCTCAGAACGGATTTAAACACCAAGGCACAACATTGAAATCATTTGAAAAGTACTATATTTTATAAAGCACTGCAACTATAAGTGTGACTTTGATTAATAGCTTTAACTTTAGATTCAGAGCAAATACAAACAGGAACCATGCAAAACTGATTTAATTGGTATGATGAGTGCAGTATTTTAAATGTAGTTTAAATTTAGTTTTCTGGATGCAAAATATAGTCCAAATGCTTTGTTTGCAAGCTTCCACTCTTTGAAGAGTTGAAAGACTTGAGCTGAAATTGAGCCAGCAACCTAAGGATACCTTTGGAAATTACTAGAGTCTTCCACTCTACCAACCTAGCTATAGATGGAATGGTATATATGATACATATGACTAAAACCATTTAGCTTTTGGAATGAACATTATACCTGTTGTATTTCAGAGAACTATCGAAAGGTTATTATAAAGTGCCTTATACTGATACTTATTTAGGTTCATAGGTGTGTACTAAGCTAATGGCCCTGGGGCCTTTGCAAGCCTAGCCCATAGGATTACCCTGGCATCGTGCCACCCAACCTTAGTTCCCAGTGCCTCTGTCAAGTACAGCCACTGGAGTGATCCCTGGGGTGAATTTTCTATTTCCCATCCACTCATCAAGATTTCTCTTGAAGAGGGCCAGTGAGGTGCCCTGCTTGACATGTATGGGAAGTCTATTCCATACCATGGGCAGTCTCTGGGTTATGAACCTGTCCCTCCAGCACATTCTGTTGATTGTGGTAATGAAGTTGAGGTCTCCGGGGCGTGTGGTGCAGAGGGATTGGGATTACTTTAGATGTAGCATTTCTAACAGATCTGGGTCAGACATGGCTTTATAAGTCAAGGAGACATTGCCTCTTAGTACACGATATGAGACTGAGAATAGCTGGAGTTTTTTGAGTCTGTCCTTGTAGGACATGTGTTTAAGGCCTAGAATCCTCTATGTGAGGTATTTTTGTGGCCTTCCAGCTGTTGCAGGTCTCCAGTGAGGTATATGCCAAATGAGGCATTGTACTCGATGATTGGCCTAATGAGAGAAGAGTAGAGAGAGATGATGACCTCTTTCTTCCTAGATGCAAAACCCTTGGTAATGAGATGTGCCATATAGAAGGGCTTTCTGACCACAGTTGCAATGTGGTGGTTGAAGGAGAGGTTCCTTTCAACCTGTGTCCCCAGATATCTTATAATGCCTTCAGTGTTCAGTGGGCTCCCATCAATGTGGTAGTTAGCGGGAACTAAGTTTTTCCCAAAGGGGATGACGAAGCATTTTTTGGTGTTAAGCTTAAGGGCATGGTTTTGACATCAGTCACTGGTCTCAGTGAGGCCTTTCTGTAGGATATCTACATCACTTGGGGAGTTAATAATGGCTCCCACCTTGCAGTCATCTGCGAACTTGGTTGGCCTGGACTTCTGAGAAGTAGATGCCAAACAGGAGAGGACCCAGGACCGATCCCTGTGGGACTCCACTCGTGACTTGTCAGCAGTCTGATTTCGAGTCCACTACTATCACACTGTGGGTTCTATCTGTGAGCCAATTTGCAACCCACCCAGTGATATAGGGGTTGATGCCTAGTTTGGTGAGTTTATCAATATTTCCTGAGTGGGGAATGGTATCAAAGGCCTTGGCAGATCAAGGTAGCTGTATGAACTGCTTTGCCCTCATCCACAGCTCTGATGACTGACTCAAAGAACTCAACCTGGTTGACCTATATGGTCTACCTTTCACAAAACCAAATTGCATGGGATCTAGAGTTTGGTGATTCCCTATATGCTTGTTAATTAGGTCCATGATGATGCATACATATCAGACTCATCAGGCAAATGGGGCAATAATTCCCAGGGTCTATAGTTGCTCCCCCTTTATGGAGAAGGATGACTGTAGCAGTGAGCCATACAATAGGGACAAAGCCTGAGGTGAGGCTATGATTGAACAGGGCACACAGATGTGGTGCCAGTTCACTTTGTAGTTCATGTAGAACACATCCAGGGATATTGTTAGGTCCCATGGATGCTGTATTCTTGGCCTTGGACAATGCAGCTTTAACCTGTGCTGCACTAATGCTGGGTGCCTGTCATTCCTCCAGTATTGTGATTGGTCCTTTATGGGGGAGAGAGGGGTAAAGTTGGCACTGAATCTGTCTGCCAGTATGTTGGCAATATCTGTTGGCTCATTGTGCAATAACTCAGAGCAAACCTGGGTATTTCCGTGGAGATTCTTGATATAACTATAGAAGGCTTTGTGGTTGTTTTTAGTGTCTGCTGCAATTCTGCCTTCATAGCTGGCTTTAGAGGTTTTGATGAGGGGATCTTAACTTTTTGTTGAGGCTAATAAGGGAGTTTTTTCAGTCTTGGGACTTCACCTTTTTCTGCAACAGTTCTTACTTCTGTTGTAGAATTTATTAATTGCAGGGGACCACCAGATTGGCTTCCTTTTTTGGAGAAGAGCATCTTGGTTCTGTTGGGTATGACTAGTTACATGCATTTATGTACGTGTATGATTCGGAAGTCATTCATCTGTTTTCCATTGACATGGGTGCCTTAAAGTTAGCCATCTCTGTTTTTAGGAGCCCAAAGTCAGCTTTGGAGAAATTTTTTCATGGTGGTTACCTTTGCGGGGGGGGGGGGGGGTGATTAGTTTGTGGTTGGATCTAGCCAGGGAGGAACTGACTATTGGTGTAGAGCAATGGTTAACCATGTTTGTAATAACCAGGTCAAGGAGTTTGCTTCCTCTAGTGGGGGTAAGAATGAGCTGGTTCAGGGCATTTGAATTGATGAATTCCAGGAAGTGTTGAGCCAGTGTATTGGTGCATGAGTAGTTTTCCCAGTTGATGGAGGGGTAGTTGGAGTCACCTTGTAGGAGTGTTGGTTTGGACCCTAATAGTTTCCAGGGTGCTTAGGAATGTGGAGTGAGAGTCTTGGGACAAGGTTGGGGACCTATAGCAGGCTACGACCTGAATCGCCATCTTACCCAATGTTAGTTGTACCTGAAGTATCTCAGATGCGTGATGCTGGGCTACTAGTCTGGAGGTGTGCATGTCCTTTATGAATATGGAGACACTACCACCTTTGGAGCTTCGGTCCATGTTCTGGGGCCGAATGGTGTGGGATGAGTTATAGCCTGGTAGCGCAGGGGTGCTTCCTGCTGCTTTAAACCAGATCCCCATTACAGCACAAATGTTGATGTTCTCCATTTTGAGGAGAGCTTCAAGCAAGTGCATCTTGAGATTTAGACTTCTAGCATTCAGCAGCATGACCCTCAGATTGCATGTATTTATAGCTATTACAGTGGTAATTTTGTCTTTGGAACTTCATCTAAAAAAGGCACTACAGGGGTGGCAAGAGCCTTAGCCAGTAGGCCATCTCTGGCAAGGCATTGAGATCTGTCAATCATGTCATCCCAAGAAGACAGATATTGGATCCCCTTAGAGTGACACCAGAAACTTTGCCAGTTGTTGAAGTCAATCATTTTATCTGCGGTATCATTTTATGCTTGTACTGCGGTATCATTCTGGGCGACGGTAGGATGCTGCTCAGGGCTAGGGTCATACCTACCTGGGCCACATAATCCTAGAGCTCCTCCATGTCTCTTTTCATTTAGTCTAGGGAGGTGCGTCTCAGGTCATTCACACCCACCTGGAAAGTGACAGAGTCATACTTGAACTTGTTGTGGATTGACCTGAGTGTGTGTGTTATGTGTCATATTCTGGCACCTGATAGACAGCTGACAGTTACCTTCTCCTTATTCAACCTGGTGAGTGGGACATCAGTGTGCCTCACTGTCGAGTCACCTATGATTAGTATATTGGGCAAGCTGTTTTGACTTAGGGGCTTAGGTTGAGGGGTACACTGTGTAGGTCAGCTATGTGTCTTGTGGTTTGTGCTGTGTTGTGGTGGTCAAGTGCGTTTCTGCCTTGGAGGTCTCTGCTGTTTGGGTAGATTTCTATTGAGAGTCTTCCCAAAGGTGGGTGTGTGGTTTGTGTTTTTATGTAAGAACTGTGATGGTGGGTGTTGTGGATGGTTATGTGGTGCATGTGGTGTGGTGCAGGTGTTGACCTTCTCCTCTTGACCAGCTATTCTGATCTTGGCTTGATAGTTCATGGCTTCCAGTTTGGATATATAAGTGCATTTCTCACAAGTCTGAGTGTTGAGAGGTAAGAGGAGAGGGTTGTCTGTGTGCATGAGGCAGTTGCTACACTACCTCAGAATGCCCAAGTTCACCAGGTTAATAGGAGAAAGCACAGGGAACTGACCTTTAGACATGCCAGGAGGGATGGTCATTATTACTAAGCACTGGAGTTGTTTCTTTATATATTACTTTTACAGGGAAAATGTTACTCAAAGTGTCTGAGTCTGTACAGAACACTGCCAAACACTTGAGGGAAAACTAATACGTAGACCCTGAAAATTTAAGGATGAAGTATTTAGGCAGATATTCTGAAGTTAGAACCAAATCAAGCAGTACTTACTGAAAACAAAGAGTTAACTTGTAAAGAATGATGAAAAGAGGGGAGTCGCATGAATGGCTACTGCCTGGCTACTACTAATGCTGGTCTCACCACAGCTTCACTCTTTTGGGGTACAATACTCCTTTGCTTCTTCTCTCACCAAAAGCAAAATGTTAGCACCAATCACAAGAAGAGAAGCAGGCCATGGCCTGTTTGGTGATCCACAGTCTTGTCCCAGATGATGCAAGGGTCTGTAGGCTTGTAGCTTTTTCTGGTAGATACCTCAAATAGCAACCAGACCAGTCAGGTACATTAAGCACAGACACTCACTCTCCAACCAGAAAGAGTCAGGAAGCTAAGTAATAATGAACTCTATAAGTTAAGATAACATCAGGTGAAATGTGATGAGTGCTTTTAGTTCAGATTATGAGCCCCATCTATTAATACAGTTTTAATTCTGTCTTTAACTTTCTATAGATGGGTAAACCTAAGCCAATGAAGTAAGAGGGATCCAGAGAGCTGAAATAAGAATCACTTTGCTGGTGATTGTAAAATGAATGAATTTAACATTTAGCCCCCCTCCCTATCCCCAAAGAACTTTTTTGATCAGTAAAAAAATGCTGATGAAGATTCTACATCCATCAGTCAAACAATATAGTGTACCCTGTACCATCAGGTCACATGTAGGTCCACAGCTGCCAATCAGCAGTCTAGCTGCAGTATTCTGTGCCATTTTAAATGTAAGTAAATCTGACTCTGAGAAGACCCCAGAAAGGGGCATTGCAATAGGGATGATATAGCACCTGACTGAGTAGCAGCCTTGGGATTGTATCCAAAATTTAAATAATATTTTGAAAAAGAAAAAAAGAAAAGAAAACTGCATAACACATGAAATAAGTTCATAGGTTCATAGGTAGGTACTAGACTATCTGCCCGAGGACATTTCTAAGCCTAGCCAGACTGCATCGGCTGTCGCTGCCCCATTGATTAATTAACTGATCCTCTGTCAAGCAGAGCCAATGAAGTGATCCCAGGAGTGTATTTTCTGTTACCCATCCACTCATCAAGGTTTCTCTTGAAGACTGTTAGTGAGGGACTCTGCCTAATGTAGTTTGGAATTTTGTTCCAAAGCATGGGGAGTCTCTGTGACAGGAATCTATCCCTCCAGCATGTTGTATTTATTGTTGTGGTGAGGTTTAGCTCACTAGAGCGCGTGGCTCACAGTGACTTGGATTTCTTTAGGTGGAGTATGTCCATCAATTCTGAGTTGGACATGACTTTGTAAGTCAGGCAGAGATCACCTCTGAGTAAGTGATATGCCACTGAGTACAGCCGGAGTTTTTCAGTCGGGCTGCATAGGACATATGTTTGAGGCCAGTAAACGTCTTGGTGAGGTACTTTTGTGGTCTCTCTAGCTGTTGGAAGTGTCTTGTGAGGTACATCCCAAATGGGGCATTGTACTTTATGATGGGTCTGATGAGTGATGAGTAGAGGGGCACTATAACCTCTTTATTTCTAGATGCGAACCCTTTAGTAATTAGATGGGCCACATAGAAGGATTTCCTAACTATTTTGGCAATATGATTGTCAAAGGAGAGATTACTATCTACCTGGGTCCCCAGATCTCTTATTACCTCTTCTGTATTAAGGGGGCTGCCACCTATGTGGTAATTCATGGATGTTTTGTTTTTCCCAAACGGAATGACTATGCATTTTTTGGCATTTAGCTTGAGGCCATGACTTTGACACAAAGTGTCTGTCTCAGTAAGGCCTTTTTGGAGGATGTCCGTATCAGCTGGAGAGTCAATTATGGCTCCCGGTTTGCAGTCATCGGCGAACTTGGTTAGCCATAGCCCTCCTGTGTTTGCCTGTACTTCTGAGAAGTATATGCTGAACAGTAGGAGTCCCAGGACCGAGCCTTGCAGGACACCACTTGTGACTGGTTTATAGTTGGAACTGGTGCCCACTATTCTTACCGTGTGAGTTCTGTCTGTAAGCCAGTTGCAACCCATCTCGTGAGGTAGGGGTTTATGCTCAGGCTGGTGAGTTTTTCTGTATCACCCGAGTGGGGAATGGTATCGAAAGCCTTGGCGAGGTCAAGGTAGGCTGTGTGAAAAACCTTTCCCTCGTCTATGGCCTTGGTGACTCGAAGAAGTCAACCAGGTTTAGTAGGCATGATCTTCCCCTAACAAAGCCAAACTGGGTTTGGTTAAGTGTTTGGAGTTTCCCAATGTCTTTGTTAATGAGTTCCATGATGATGCATTCCATAGCCTTGCAGACCAGGCTAATCAGGCTTATGGAGCGATAGTTACCAGGGTCAGTTGTGGCCCCTCCTTTGTGGAGTGGAATAACTGTTGCTGTGCGCTATTCTCTGGGCATGTAGCCTGTGGAGAGGCTGAGGTTGAACAGCATGTTTAGGTGGGGGGTTAGTTCGTTCTGTAGTTCATGCAAGACGCAGCCTGGGACACCATCTGGCCCCACTGACTGTCTTTCTGGCTTTTGAAAGGGCTATTTTCACCTGTGCATCTGTGATTTCCGGGACACTACACTTTTCTGGTATTGTTGTGGGCCCTTTTGGGGGTGAGAGGGGGGTGAAGTTTGCACTGAATCTATCTGGCAGGATGTTGGCAATATCAGTAGGTTCAGTATATTTTGTGTTATTTTGCACTAGTTCAGTGCATATCTATGAGTTGCCACTTAGAATCTTAACATAGCTAAAGAAGGCTTTGTGGTTATCTTTTGAATCCTTGGCTATTTTTCTTTCGAAGTTAGCCTTGGATGATTTTATGAGGGACCTTAATTTCTTACTGATACTGATGAGGGATGTCTTTCCTTCTTGGGATTTGCTTTTTTTCTGAACTAGTTTCCTCCTTCTATTGTATAGCCTGTTTATGGCAGGGGTCCACCAGACTGGTTTCCCTCTCTTAGAGGAGTGAGTCTTGGTTTTGCTAGTGATGGCACAATCCATGCATCCTTGTAGGTGCTCATAGAGTGCATTTATAAAGGTTTCTGCATCTTGGACAGCGTTATTCTTTAGCGTGGGGGCTGTGAAACTTACCGCCTCTGTCTTAAGTAAGGTGAAGTTTGCTTTAGAAAAGTTTTTTACTGTGGTTTCCTTAGTTGGGAGTGGTGGTGGGGTGTGGAAATCCAGAGTGATTAGTTTATGGTCTGATCTAACCAGTGACGGGTTGACCTCTGGTGTGGAACACCTGTCGCCCATGTTTGTGATGACCAAGTCCAATATTTTCACCTCTGGCAGGGGAGTTTAGCAGCTGATCCAGGGCATTTGAGTTAATGAATTCCAGGAAGCGCTGGGCCTGGGAGTTTGTACTCGAGTAGTTTTCCCAGTTAATGGTAGGGTAATTGAAATTGCCCAATATCAGGGTGTTCGGTATGACCTTCATGTTTTACAGTGTCTCCAGAAAGATGGAGTGGTGGTCCTGGGTCATGGAGGGTGATCTATAGCAGGCCACAATTTGCATTGCAGATTTGCCCGATGTTAGTTGCACATGGATGATCTCAGAGGTATCATGCTGCACCACTAACCTGGAGGTGTAGGTATTCTTGATGAATATGGATACACCCCTTCCTTTTGTGTTTCGGTCTGTGTTCTGTGGCCGAAACGTATGGTACGAGTTGTAGCCCGGTAGTGCTGGGGTGCTCTCTGGAGCCTTGAACCAGGTTTCAGTTACTGCACAGATGTCGACATTCTCCATACTGTGGAGTGCTTCGAGCACGTGCATTTTGAGATTTAAACTCCTGGTGTTGAGTAGCATAATGCTCAGTTTTTTGCTAATTGTGCTGTTTACAGAGGTGGGTTTGACTTTTGAGCCTTGCCTAAAAAAGGCACTATGGGGGCAGCAAGAGCCTTGACCAGTATTCGAAAGCCTAGGGGTGACAGATGCAAGCCATCTCTTGCGAAGCAAAGCGGCTTGTCGAGTTTGTCATCCTAAGCTGACAGACACTGGATCCCCTTTGAATGACACCAGAAGCTTAGCCAATTGTTGAAATTGATCATTTTCTCTTTATACAGAGCCTGGTATCATTCTTGGTGAGGACAAGATGCTACTCAGGGTCAGGGTCATACCAGTCTGGGCTACATGATCAGAGAGCTCTTCCATGTCTCTTTTCATGTAGTCCAGGGAGGTACGTCTCAGGTCATTCACACCAACATGAACAATGACAGAGTCATATTTGTACTTGTTCTGGAGTGACCTGAGTGCTTGTGTTATGTGGTGGATTCTGGCTCCCGACAGGCAGCTAACAGTAACCTTCTTATCCAGCCTAGTGAGTGGGACATCAGTGTGCCTGACTATAGAGTCACCTATTACTAGTGTGTTAGGTATGCTATTTCGCCTTAAGGGCTGTGATTGTGCGGCACACTGATTTTGTGTTTTATGTGTTGTCTGGTTTGTGACGGGAGGTGCAGGTTATTTGGGTGTCTGCTTTGGAGGTCTCTGATGCTTTTGCAGGTTTTTATTTAGAGCCTCCAAGTATGATTTTGTGTATTTATGTGTATTTTTTGCCAGTGCTGGTTTAGTAGGTCTATGTGTGGCTGGAGGTGTGGTGCAAGTGTTAACCTTCTCCTCTTGACTGTCTGTTAAAGTCTTGGGTGGAGACTGCTTAGCCTCCAGTTTGGCTGTATAATTGCATCTCTTGCATATGTTAGTGTTTTGTGGTAGAAGGAGAGGGTTGTCTGTGTACATGAGGCAGTTGTAACATTGCCTCAGGATACCCAGACTTGCCAGCTGGACTGGAGAGTACACCTGAAATTGCCCTTTGGTCATGCCTGAATAGTAGGGTGAGCTGCTTAGTCGCTTGGTTGGTGAGGGGGTGAATAAAGAGCCTTGCCCTGCTGAGCAATCAAGTGTCAGGGTATATTAGTGCTTGCTATTAGGTTTGAGCAAGTGCTGGGCTGTAGGATGTTTTTGAGTGCTTAGGTTGAGAGTTAGACTAGTTTGAAGGAAAAAACTGAAGAGGAGACTTAATAGAGCCGGGAATAATTTAACCCTAGCTAACCTGTGCTGCCCAGCGTGCAAAACTGTGCAAACGTGGTTTTTATAGCAGGGAAATGAAAGTGATAGAAATTAGCCCAAAATGTGCAATAAACTACTAACGTCTGGCCTGGAACCACTCTTCCAGGGACAGATAGGCGGCTCAAAGCTCTCCTCTCTCACAGTTGAACAGAGAAACCTCCTTCTATCCAAGTAAGGTATGGGCAACTCAGAAACTTGTAACACAGCCCTGAATTCAGCACTAGCCTGAAAACTGGACTCTACTAGCTTAGTAAGGCGGGAAACAAGGAATTTTTTTGGTTTTTTTTGTTTTTTTGAAAAGATAAGGCAGAAACAGTAAAAAATACACTTACAACAGTTTTAAATGTCTACAAATTATCAGAAAAGGCTGTTGCACTTTAGTGTGTAGCGTACAACAGTTAAACAAATTATTTAAACAAAAAACGACTTTTTAAAAGTGCAGGCAGTCAAATAAGTACAATATGTGTAAAAAAACAAGCTTTTAAATAACAATAATAAACACTGAAAAATCAGCAAGAAAGTACAGAAAACTGATACTTAATCACTGCAAAGTCTCTCTTCTAAGCTAGAAGGCTTGTATCAGTTTAAGACTTTCTAGTGCTTCCCAGTAGGTTAGTTACAGGAAAGATGGGAAACAAGCGCAGATGTGGTCTTTTAAACCAGAAAGTTGAAAGAGATGGACAAACTGTCCAAATGGTCAATAAACTACAATTTCTGGGCCAAGAACCACTCCTCTTGTGGTAGACAGGCTACCTAGTGCTTACCACTCCCACTGATAAGCTAGAAGGCTTCCTCCAACACAGAAGAACCACTCTTTTGTGGTAGATAGGGCTACTATGCTTACCACTCCCACTGATAAGCTAGAAGGCTTCCTCCAACACAGGAAGGCTTGGGGGGGCTCAGAAGCTTACTAACAATCCTGGATATAGGAACTCTGTAACCGGACTAGGCTAGTTATAGGAAAGGCAGGAAACAGGTGATCTAGTGCTTAAAGGTGAAAAACATGTTCTCACATCCCAAATTATGCACCAACATTATATGGGCCAGCTGTGTAATACATATTTAATGCTACCAGTATGTAAACTTAAGAGGGGTTGATCATTTTATACAAACTTCCTTTAACAGGGGAGATACACACCAGTGATTGTGTCCACCTATTCCCATGGCTATGCATCTCAAGGGGTCCTATGTAGCTGAAAAATATACAAATATATTTTAAAATTGATAATGGGGAATTAGAGTCTAGAGGGACTCTATTCTACTGCAAACAGATGGCAAAACCTGCTTTCAGAACTGTGCCAGGTGAAAGAGTTCCCAAGTATCATTTATTTGTGCTTTTCTCTCCACATTAGAAACCAGATGACAGACTCTTTTTTATTTTTCTTTTATAGTCAACCATTTAAAAATCTACATAATAATCAGGTTGGGTCTTTCCTTTTTCATCTGCAGATTTTCAAATATATTTTATGTCATACATAAAAATAAAGATTTTAATTGCCTCATTAACATCTGTAAGTCATGTACAAACAGGGCCATACTGAAAAACAGGGTTGTCATGCGAAAATCATTATGTTTTTTTCTCCACTGTCAAAGTAAGTTCTTTCAGACAGACAAGGACCTGGCTGTAAAACACTGGCAAAATTATAGTGTTAATTTAATAACAAAGAACAACAATTTTTTTTTTTTTTTGCTTGAAGGGTTACTTACAATCTGTTTCATCAACTGGTGTCCCCAAACTGTTTTTGAAATACTGTCATTTTGAAGATAGTAGTCTTAAATTAGTAAATGAAGGGGCCTGCAATTCTGAAATGAAACATATTCCTTTAGTCCTAATTTATGCTATGAGATGAGAAAAACATATTACTATATCTGATCATGTCAGGATTTTAGCCAGATAGCATAGTAAAATGCTTGCAGTTGTTTGTAAGTTTTCACTTCTCTCATTTCTTTTCCTTTTTTTCAAAACCTGATAGAGGGAAAGGTAACCTGGTGTATGCATGGATGGAGAGATGAAGAAAAAACAATTTTTTTAAGACTAAAGTACCCCATTAGATGCATAACTCTCAACTTTTTTGCTCAAAAATTCTAACCAAAAAAGAAAAAATGGGGGAGGGGAGGCAAAGGCCCAGAATCAGGGACATGTTTTTAATTATTCTAATTCTTTAACAGAACAATAGATTTTGCATCAACATACATTTTTGAACAATGCAAAGTATGAATTGTTAGTTAGTGGCAATATTGATGGACTGTTATCCACAGTGACAGGATGAAAGTATGAGGCAAAATCTGGGATAGTCCGTGAAATGAGAGACAACTGAGAGTTATAGAAAGGGGGGGGGTGAATAGTTGATGGCATGGAAGAGAATACATGTAAAATTGCATCCTGTCATATAGACTCCTTCTGTTTACAAAGTAGCTGTTTTAAAATGGAGTGAACTATGTAATAGGCAGTCAGTGGCCTGAACAAGAAATAATTATTATTTGAAACTCACCAGTAATGAAGCAACTTAGACAGACAGACAGATACACACACACAAACATGTGTATGTGTGTATGTATTTTATTTATTTTTTTATTTTATTTTACATTTGTTGACCAAGATAGTCTGACTGGATATATGTCCATTTTCAGCAGAGGCCCAGGGAGAAAAGCTCCAGAGACACACATAAGGCAAAACAGTTGAGAGACATTCAAAAGTACAAGTAAATACAAAATGCAGTCAGTAGGAAGGAACTCGCAGGATTCATAGTAACTTTACATAAACATAATGTGTCAACAATTTGCAAATTAGATAAGAGCAGACAGTGCACACAGGAATTTTTATCTTTGATAGACAGAGTGGTGGTTAATCTGGGTTAGCACAGGGACAGAGCCAATGTGTTCTAAAGTATTGTTTCAAGACATTTTTAAATAGATTTAGAGAGGGTTCCAGGGTAAGGTTGGCTGGGAAAGAATTCCATATTCTGCCAACAAAGTTAGCAAAGAGGGAGGCTCCAGCTGCATTGTTAGCTGTGTGTGTTTGGATCTGGAGTTTGTTGGATGAGCATAGTAGCCTGGGGTTATTATAAGCTTTTAGTATGTTTGTGAGTGCAGGAGTGTTTTCAGGTTTGCTGAAAAATTTGTGTGCTACTATAAGCTGGTTGAACAGTATTACATTGGGTAATTCAAGCCATCCTAGGTGTTTGAGGTGTTTACAGTGATGGGTCCTGTATGTGGAGTTTGTGGCAAATCTGGCAATATGGTTATAGGAGCGTGAGAGTTTGTTGAGTTTGGATTTATTCAAATTAGAGAGTGTGGGGGGAGGCATATAGAAGGTTGGAGAGTAAATGAGAGCGGGCGATGGCAGTCCTGGCTAATGGGATTAGGAAGGGATTATTTCTATATAGTGACCCCAGCTTCTTGTTGATTGTTTTAATATTTTTATTGACATGCAAATCAAATTTAAGTTTGTTATCAATTATGACCCCTAATAGTTTAGTGTGGTCGTCAAGGGTAATAGTACTATTGTTCAAGGTAATGGAGATGGAGGGTGGGGTGGATCTTCTGGTGGTGGCAAACAGAAGAAGTTTAGTTTTGTTAGCATTCAGGAGTAACCTGCGATTAGAGAGCCAGTGTTCAACTATGTGAAATGTATTCTGGGTTAAGGTTTGCAGTTCTGATGGGGAGGAGGCAGAGCAGATCAGTGTAGAATTGTCTGCATATTGGATTAGGGCTGGCACCCCTCCGTTTTTTTTCCAGACTATCCGGAAATCAAACTGATTCTCTGGTAGTCTGGAAAACACTGTACAAACTCCGGTATTCTGTTTCAAAAAGGAAACAGACTATCGGAGTTTGTAAATCGGATGATTTTCTAGGCCTTTTTTTAACAGAAAAACATAGTAAATCAGCCGAAAGCAGGCAGCAGGAATGAAAAAAGAGGGCGTTCCTGCTGAGTGATGGCATCACAATGTCACAAAATGAGCAGGATGTGGGCAGGAGAGGTGGTGGGGTGGGCAGGGTTTCTGGTGACACGAGGGGTGTGGCTTTACTCCAGTTTTAGCCATGAAGGAAGGTGGCAACCCTATATTGGATGCAGGTTGCTTTTGGGAGGACAGTGTGGAGGTCACTGATGAAGATAGAAAAGAGTTGGGGTCCTAAAACTGAACCCTGAGGGACTCCAAGGGTGAGAGGTAATAGGGTGGACAGTTTGTTCTGCCATATTACTGCCTGTTGTCTATTGCTGAGGTAAGAGAGGAACCACTGGATAACATGTTTGTCCAGGGGAAATAGATTCCAGACAGTGAATGAGTAGTTGGTAGTTAACCATATCAAAGGCCTTAGAGAGGTCTAAGAAGAGAGCAGAGGATAGCATATTGTTGTTCTTATTTTGTTGTATGACATTGGTAAATGAAAGGAGGGTGGAGGTGGTGCTGTGATGGGGTGTAAATCCATGCTGTGAGTTGGCCAGCAGATTGTTCTGGGTGAGATAGTGCATAAGTTGCTTATTTACACACTTCTCCATTATTTTGGCTAATGGTGAAAGAATGGCTATAATTCTGTAGTTGGACAGTTCTGTAGAAGCTCCACCTTTATGGAGTGGAATAACGTGGGATAGTTTCCAGATAGATGGGATGGCACCTTCTAATAGTGTCCTCTTGATCAGGATGGAGATAGGGTAGGCTATGGTATCTGCTGATTTTTGAAGGTACTCAGCTGGGAGGAGGTTGGCTGATAGGGTGGTGGGTTTTAATATTTTAATTAGGGATCGGACTAGGGTGCTGGGGACTGGCTGGAATTTGAAGGGGGATGGGTAGTAGGTTTGACAAGAGTGGGAGTAGAACTTGTGGGGGTTAGTTTGTTGGCTAGGGACTGGATAGTGTCAGTGAAATAGTTATTAAAGGCATTGGCGTTAGTCTCAGGGGGTTCATGGTGAGGTTTGATGGGGTTGGAGTAGTAGATTGTCCTGGATGTAGAAGTTGGTTTATACCTGACCAGAACTTCTGGGGGTTGTTTTGGTGTTTTTGCAGGAGGTTGTAGTAGTATATTTTTCGTCAAGTAAAGTGGATTTTTTTATATCATTCCTGTGCTGATGATATGTTAGATGGTCGAGGGGGGCTATAGTAGCACGCCATTTGTCCCAGGTTTTATTTCTAAGATTAATTTTGACTTGGTTTCTTTAGACAGCCCATGTGCACAGTTTGATTTTGTTCTAATAGTTCGTGCAGGGGGGGCATCATTGTCAAGGATACTTAGGAATGTGGCACTGAAGTGACCTACAGCCTCTTCTAGTGGCAAGTGGTTAAGGGGTGCCCAGTTGACGGAGCTGAGCGCATTTTGGAAGTTGATAGTGTTGAAATTTTTATTTCCTGGCTCTTTTGAGTTTGGTCTGGTGGGGGGTTCCTGTCTTTTGCTTAAAAATGTAAGTTGGGGAATGATCACTGAGGGTGTCACGGAGGGTACCAGATTTATACAAGTGGGGGTGGCTGTTGATGAGTATCCAGTCTAATATGCTTTCATTGTGAGAAGGCTTACTAATCCTAGTAGGGGCAGTTATTATTTGTGTGAATCCGAAGAGATTAGCATGGGTGACAGGGGATTCAGCTAAACAGGTCTTCCAGTCGATGTTGAAGCCACCAAGTATAATGGTTTCTTAGGGGTAGATTGTAGATGTCCAATGGAGAATATTTTCAAGGGTGCCTATGTTATTTCCTGGGGGAATATAGATACAGGTAATGTTTATGCTTTTATTAGTATTTATTTGAATTTTATTAGTGAAGATTTCTGCATTATTAAATGTGGGTGGCTGTTTGGAATTCTTAGTAACACATAATGTGTTTTTATAGAGCACTGCTACCCCTCCTCCCTTCTTTCCCATGCGGTCTAGTTATAGCCTGGTGGTAGAACCTGACAGACATCAGTAGAAGATTTTAGCCAGGTTTCTGTGAGGCACATTATGTAGGGGAGTGCACTGCTAGAAGGGTGTTTAGGTTGTGGACTTTATTATTCAGGCTTCTCATATTTAAGTGAAAGGTTAGGAAAGAGTTAGGGGATCTGTTGTGGATTATGTTAGTGGGGGTGTTGAAACAGGAGTTATTGTCCATAGGTGTAGATGGGCCAGAGTTGGGATTAATAACACCATCTATAATAAGCTAACAGTGCAGTTTAATTATAAGTTTTAAGAATTTATTAAAACGTTTTAGATATTGCTTGTCCTTGGGGTTGGAATTTAAGATTTTAATATGGTGATATGTTAGTGGGGAGAGGGTTTCAATCTGAGAGGTATGGTTAAGAAGGTTGTAGTATTGGAGAAGTCTAAGGTAGATGTTTGACATTTTGTGGGATGGAATCCGAGGTAGTGGTGACTTTCATAGGCGGTGGGGAGATAAAAACTAATCATGAAAGGTAGGAGAGATAGTACTAGAGTATTTTTTGGTGCTAGGGTTGTAAGGGACCTAGTTAGTTTAGGATTGTTAATCCAGGATGAGATTAGAGGGATGTGGAGAAAGAGGTAAGTGAGGATAGGTTTGTCCGGTGATGTATAGGGAGATGGTTGGTAGGAGGGTTAAAAGGAGTGGTTATGAATATATAAATTTAGTGGTACTGGAGGTGGGTGGTAATAGGGGCAGGGCGGGATGTGGAGCGAGCCTGAGCGGAGTGGGGCTAAACCAACCTATAAGATATTTCCAAGTTGTAAGTAGAAATGCTAAAATTCAGCTTAAAATTACTCTAAACAGACACTAAGAAGTCAGATTAGATTACACCAATGTATTTTTTAGCTAATATATTTTTTAGCTAAGTAAAAACGCTAAAAGTTAGTTTAAAATTTACACCAATGTATTGTTTAGCATTACACTAATGTTAGTGAGGGTAACGCCAGTCATTTTATAGCATTATGCTTAAGGGTGTAAGAGGTTGCAGATACTCTGTTCTGAAACAGGGTTTTAGGAGGTAGGGGTTACTACTAAAGAGGTGTAGGGAATGCCTCACAGTGTCATGGACCCAGGGCTAGCTGACTTTACTTATTAGATTATAAATGAGCACATATAGTAACCTGGTTTGCTTTTCAGAGTGAGGGGCTAGGAGAATTTAAATTACTGTCTAGGGTCTTCAGGAGGAAGGTGTCCTTCTGCTGTTGTAGGCCTTTCAGGTAGGGAGCAATTCGCAGAGGGGATTTCACCTGGTGGAGGATATAGTGTTAGAGTTCAGACAACTTTGTAGTTTCATTCAGCTTGAAGAGCTCTCTCTCTCTCTCTCTCTCTCTCTATATATATATATATATATATATATATATATATATATATATATATATATATATATATATATATGTATATATACAGAGAAAGGGAAAGATAGAGAGAGATACACACACATCTGTAGATACAGGTATATTTATAGATCTATACCTGTATATATATATATATATATATATATATATATATATATATATATATAGGTCCCTTTGACTTTTTTTGACACGCCAAAACACCGACGCTCAGAAGACCGACTCGAGAAGACTGACGAGAGAGATGATCGACAATGTGAAATCCCGACAGCTGGGCAACGTGTGAGCGCGAGTCGGTAAGTGTGCGATAGTGAGGGATTTAGGGTTAGGGTGTGGGAAAGGTGAGTGTGCAGTAGTGTTGGACTTAGGGTGCGGGTAAGGTAAGTGTGCAATAGTGACGGAGTTTAGGTTTAAGGGCGGGTTAAGTGAGTTAGGGTGCGGGTAGGGTAAGTGTGCGATAGTGACGGACTGTAGGTTTAATGGCTGGTTAAGTGAGTTAGGGTTAGGGTGCGGGTAGGGTAAGTGTGTGGTAGTATCGGACCTTAGGGTTAGGGTTTGGGTTACGGTTAGTGCATGTATAGTTGTGTGTAATGTGTAGTTTACATTTTGTGTGTCGGTGTTTTGGGTGTCGGTGTTATGGTGTTCGGTTTTGTGAGTTGTCGGTTTTGTGTGTTTTCGGTCTTTTGGTGTCGGTGTTTTGGGTGTCGGGTGTGTGGCGTGTTGGTGTTGTGATAGGGATCCATATATTTTATATATATATATATATATATATATATATATATATATATATATATATATAAAATGTATATATTTATATTTTAAATATATATATGTATACAGATCTGTAGTATATATAGAGTGTGAGAGATATTGATAGATATATATGAATATAGATCTATGTATACATATACATACATATATATATATATATATATATATATATATATATATATATGTGTGTGTGCATATATATATATATATATATATATATATATATATATATATATATATATATGAGTTTATATCATATGTTCAAAGTTTTATAACTTCGAACATTAAAATATCGAATTTAAATGTTCGAAGTTATAAAAATTTGAACGTATGTAA
>NC_056732.1:33755973-33816533 GCF_019279795.1 Protopterus annectens
GTAGAACTATGTACCCGCAGCACTGTAACTACTACTCACATCCTCTGTTACCACATAATGATGATGTGCTACTCAGAAAATTGATTTACAAACACACAAAGTCATATGATAATTGTGAGCAGTTGCACAAAGGTTTCCAGTAATGGAGCACTATGCAGACAAACATGATAGTACAACCGCACATGATCTGCCTGCAGATAGTGATGACAGCAACATCCAATCAATGAAAGGATCTGCAGTAGCAGATTTGTTCATTAGCATGTTATGCTAATGAGAGCTGCTCCACACAGTTATGAAGGAGTAGCAAAAATATTCCTGAATTGTACTTCCTCATACCTGCAGATCAGCTGATCATCTAACAGAACTGTAATGCCTATTCCCCAAATCATTATGCTGACATGCCAAGCAGTCAGTTTTGTATAAAACTGTCACAATAGCTGTATGAGTCACCATTGCTGCTGATCAGCCAAGCAGATAACAGAAAATGCATTGTCCACCCAATCCCCACAGTAGTCATGCTGACAAGCCATCAGCTTTGTTTTAAACTGTTGTACAAGTTGTGTGAAGTGATGAACATAGATTTCTAGAAGCCAACTGGAGCTACTTGTTAGACATGTCATGGAGATTCGAAAATGCCCAACCTCTGGCAGACCACTGAGGGCCTAACCAAGTGTCTTCACTGCACTGCCTGGTTTGATTACCTGCCCGTACCCACACAGCAGGGGAAATGTTGGCTAAGGGACTCAAACCTTGGATTAATGGAGGCCTCTTGTTAACAGCTCATAGCCTTAATGCTCTGTGCTAACTGCAGCACAGCTGGTAAAGCAGCTTTGCACACAGCTGGCTGCTAAGAAGTACTCCTTGAGCAGGCCTGGGGTGCTAAACACATGAATCTATGCTCAGGTACAAGCCAGAAGATCATACAATTTATTTACCGTATTGTTTTTGTAATTAATATTTACTGTCCATTGCCGTAAATTGCCCTTTTCATTACTTCAGCCTATTTAATGTCCTACAGAAGTCTAACCCTTTGAAACTGGACACTTGAAACACGGAATACTTTTGATAACTAGTTCCCAGGCTAAAACAGTTCAAGATTCGGTATTAGTAGCATTAGTGGTGTCTCTCAGTAAGCTGTAAATCTAGTCCCCTTTAGGAATCCTGCTGCAGTAATGAACTTAGATTTCCTCACAGGAGGAGGAAGCCGATAGCAATGCAGCACACAAGTCTACTGAGGGGCACAGCATTTTGCGCCATTGTTTAGTGACATCACACTAGTGTTGCTCCACATTCGTCATAAGCGACTGTAGGCTCTACATTTGTGGCAACAGTCAGCTGATAAGTACTGTTTATTTCTGGCACTGACACATTCGTCATAAGCGACTGTAAGCTCTACATTTGTGGCAACAGTCAGCTGATAAGTACTGTTTATTTCTGGCACTGACAACTCTTGCTCCTCATTTCCCCACAGCTGTGTCTCTCAGCCATGCTTCCTTAGTGGGCACCTTACGTGCACCTCATCTGGGCACTTGTGATGCATTGTGCCGTGGATCCCAACTGTGTTATACTGCATAGATGTGTGAATTAAGCTTCTTCAAGACCATGAATCACCTACACAGTACTAATCCACTGTACAGGACTGTGCACTCTGTTTATTAAATCCCTGAAAGTAATCTACCACAGTGGCATGTGTTAGCGGTCTAAACACATGGTAACAAAATGTAATTTGTGGGTAAAGGTAATCTGAATGTATTTAAGTGTGTTTTCTAACATCGCCCAGTTAATGTCATCTAGAATTTTATAGTTGTAAAAATGATAGGTTGATTTTTTGCAAATTGTTATCTGTACTTATTTGTGACTTTGATAAAGTTTATTTAGGTTAAAATAGCTTTATGAAGTAGTTTAAGTCACATATTTTTTTTAGTGGTAGGGGTACAGTCAGGTTTAATTTGCACCTCTAGTGTTTTTGTGCCTATACATGCTTTATTCCATTTTGACTATATTTCTGAAGGATAAGTTGATGATCATTCCTAAGTACTTCCAGTTAGTACTCTTTCAATGTCAAACGTTGTCCCTTTCAGGTTGAAATTTCTAGAAACTGAGTTTGGTTTTGGACTTTGCTTCCTAATGACATTTTTTTCCAGTGGGAATTAGGCTGGTTTGATTAATCTAGGCTAAGAGCTTATTGTAGGATTTCTGTAATTCTGCATCAAACATTTGACAGCAGCTTGCACTATGAACAAATGCAGCATAATTTGCATATTGAATTAAAGTGATTCCCACTGAATGTTTACGCATACAATTTGGGAATATGGTGAAAAGACGTGGCTGTGATACTGAACCATGTGCCACTGTTAGATTAGGGATAAAGGCAGTGGAGAGTCTGTGGTCTATCCTGATGGTAAGATGTTAACCTTCAAGGACGGTCTCATTACAGCCTAGGCCTTTTACTCTGTTAATGAGTTGTTGATTTCAATGTCAAATGCCTTAAAGTACTCCAGACATAAGGCAGTTGTAGTTTGGCCAATATTGCCGATACCTGTAGTTTAGGGATAACTGATTGGGTGATCTGTGTAGTCCTGGAACTATCCTGTGTTAGTGCAATTAGGTCATTATCAGCCACATTGGCAAATGATTGTGAACAATTTGTTCCAGAGTTTGTTTTTTACAAAGAGCTTAGTATACTTAGAGGGTGGTAGTTCCCAACTTTTTTAATTTTGCCTTCCTTAAAAAATGGTATGAGCTTAGCGAAATGTAATCCATTTTATCCTTCATTTCTTTTCATTACTTTCACTCGGGGCAGGCTCCATCTGAAAATACTGCCCTAACTTCGGAAGCCTAAGCCTCTACATCTCATAAGTCTGCCTAGTTATGTATTTCATGTTCATTAAGTGTTTTACATCACTGCACGTGCTCGCGTTTCTCTTTATGCTCATGAAGTTTATATCATTGTTATTTGCATGGTGTGTCTGACTCAACCACTGTGCATGTGAAAGACTTTATGTCCGTGGGTTAATACTTTGCTGTATTTACTGATTCTTGGACTAATCAATATTACTGTTTTGTTACATATCTTCCTTTTTTCTCTTTCTCTCCAACGTATCCCTCTAAAGTGGATGTAGATGGTAAAATTGTTTCTCTTTTACATTTAATGAACACATGATGTATGATTTTACTGTCTCTTTTACATATGATGTACACATAATGGATGTTTTTACTGAATCTTTTGCATATGATGTACACATGATGTATGATTTTTTACTGTATATCCTTTCTGTGTCTAAGTCATGGCTGAGAATGGTCTGTGGGCCAGTTCACTTACCAAGATAACAAAGCAAGTAAATAAATAAAGTGGGTCAGGAATTAATAGAGCCATTGTTTCAGATCGAATGGAGGCAGGCCATACTGAGTAATGGCTTTTATCTTCCTGGAAGCAGCATTTATGATTTCTTCTTGACTGGGAGTTGACTGAATGAATTACTTACATAGGGAAGACCTCAGTATAAAATAGTTTTGTGTCGTGCCTGTCTTGTTCCTTCATACCTGACAGCTATCGATACACTCCACTCCCAATACTGGGTGTTGACTGAATGAACTACTTACATAGGGAAGACCTCAGTATAAAATAGTTTTGTGTCGTGCCTGTCTTGTTCCTTCATACCTGACAGCTATCGATACACTCCAATCCCAATACTGGGTGTTGACTGAATGAACTACTTACATAGGGAAGACCTCAGTATAAAATAGTTTTGTGTCGTGCCTGTCTTGTTCCTTCATACCTGACAGCTATCCATACACTCCAATCCCAATACTGGGTGTTGACTGAATGAATTACTTACATAGGGAAGACCTCAGTATAAAATAGTATCTGAAGTAGGTTACTTCATTTGATCATCAACCTGTGGGTATCAGATTTGACCCAGATCCGAGCCGGCAGCTTTCCAAGCTAGAGATCTGAGTTCCAAGCTCCTCCCCTTACCCATAATACCCTGCTACCTCCTTCCAATCCTCAGATCTTGTTTGCCGTGGCTTTGTCAGGCACGAGTTTCTCGAGCTCCTAGCATTTAGATGATTTGTGAGTAGATTTTTTTCAAAATCTTCTTAGTTTGTGTGTGGATAGTATAATTTCTTAGTTTAAACCCCTGAGTTTTACCGTCCCCTCATTGTTTAAAAAGCGTAGTAGACCCCCCTTTTCCCCTTAGGTGTATGTGTGGGCGCATGTGTGTTTTAGTTCAAAAATCATGGCCGAGGCCCCAAAGGCCATCTTTTATAAGTGCACTGAGTGTGGCCATAAGCTTTCCCCAGTGCGTTCTCTGCCTGGGGGTACCGCATTTGTCATCAGGCTGCCAAATTTGTGCAGCCTTTAACCCCCGGGCCCTGAGGGATAGGAGGAATAAGCTGATTCTGGCGGGTCTCCTACCCGCGGAGTCGGCTTCCTCCTCCTCTCCCTCGGTGGCTACAGCCACAGCTGCAGCTGTTCAGCCTGCTGTCCCCTCTCCCCTGGCTGGGACTCAACCTCCCACTTCTTCCCAGGGAGAGAGGGACTCTAAAAAAGTGAAGAGAGAGAGGAGAGGAGAGAGAGAGAGAGAGGGAGAAAGAGAGAGAAAGGGTGAAAGAGAGGCATAGAAGCCACAAGTGGCGGGCCGACTCGGCCCCCTCAGCCACGCCTGCCAAGCTGCTCTCCTCACCCCAGAAGGTCTCCGGGCCTTCCTCCCCTCGGCTCCATTCTCCATGCTTCTCACCGAAGCTGGAGGAGGAGGCCCGACCATCTTCAAGGTCGTCATGGTGGCCCTCCCAGCCAGCTTTGGCGGCCTCCTCTAGGTTGACCCATAGCCTCTCCGATGCTGATATGGACCAGATGATGCATTGTTTTCTCCAAACCCAACTGCAGATGGGAGTGCTGCTGCCTCCCCTTCTTCAGGGGGAAGTTCAGCCCCACTTTTTGCCCTGATAGCTCCTTCTCCAATCCACTATCGGGTTTCGGAGCCTTCGGCTCTGAGGAGTCTCAGAGTCAGGGAGTCGGCGCCGATAGTTATCGCTACCTCGATGCCGGCCATGCCCTCAAGTTTGTTGGATCCCCTTTCGGATCCGAGCTCTTGGGGCCGAGAGCCGTGCGTTGGATCTGAGGGGGCCAGTTTGTCTTCGGCTCTGTTTCGGTCGGAGCACACTTCCCTCTCGAGTCCGAGAGCTTCGGCTCCGTCGTCGATCTCCATGCTGGATCCGAGGGTGTTAACCACGGAGCCCAGAGAGATCGGTTCACCCTCGGCTTTCAATGTGGTGGAGAGGGCCCTCTTGGGAGGTTTGAGACCCCCTGCTCTGTCTTCGGATCCCATCCCCACTCCCTTCTAGCTGGCCTTGTCTTCCATCATCCAGTCCCAGGGACAGCCTGCGTTGATGCGCCAGCCCGTTCCACTGGCGGAACACGACCCTGTTGGTGATCCCTCCTTGGACAGTCCCACCGAGGAGGCCCCTCACAAACGTAAGTGTAAGAGGAGGCACTTGGACTCCCCTGAGTTCCTCATGGAGGACACTGATTTGGAAGAAGGGGAAGGTTTCCCCAGGTCACCCCCCGAGGATATCTCCTTTGGAGACATTATGGAAATGCTTCACCTAAAGGGCGGGTGGTCAGCCCAAAAATCTTCTTCGGATGAGTCGGTGTTCCTGGAGGCATTCAACGCAGGCCCATTTACCTCTTGGGTGTCCCCTCCAGCCTACCCCCTTGTTGACCTCATCACTCCCAGGGCATGGAAGGAACCGGATACAGTAGAGCCAATCCCCAAGAAGCCAGATAGGATTCTTAGTCCCCCTGTGGATAGGATGGCTTGGAGTAAGGGTTCCCCGGTAGATGCCATAGTGGTGGCAGCAGCCATCAAGAAGGAACTTGCCCAGGATAGTTCCTCGATCCATCCCTCTGATAAGGAGTCTCGGACGATGGATCATATCAGGAAGCAGATGTTTGCTTCAGCTACCTTTTCCATAAGGGTGCTGAATTATTTGGCCCATGTAATTAGACTTCAGTAGGATCTGGTGAAAGAATAAGCTGAGTCTCCCCCTGAGTCCATGTCGTCCGAGGACAAATGGACTTTTTCGGCTCGCATGGCCACTCTGAAATCTGTTTTAAACACGTCTATGCCGCTACTTTCCCATGCCACGGAGGGGGTGCTAGAGCCAGCGGGTCCGGCATCGCCTTAAGGCGTCATACCTGGCTCCGTCTTTGTGACTTTGCGGAACCTTTCAAGGCACCCTTCGCGAATGCACCCTTCGACAGTTCTACCCTGTTTGGGAAGACTGTCCGCAACACATTGGTTCAGAGTGAGAAAGACAGGAAGATGCTGTCTGCCATCGGAGTCCACTTCTTGGCTCCTCAAAGGTCCTTTTCCAGGAACCAGAGAGGACAAAAGATGTGGTTCCAGAAGTCTCAGCAGTCCCGTTACACTCCGGACCCTTTGTCCTTCAGAGGCAGAGGGGGACAAGGTGAACGCCGGCCCAGAGGCGGAGGGGGGCTGAAATATTTTGGGATGCGGGAACCATTTTCTGCCCGACTCATGCAGCAGCCCTGAGGGGTTGCCAGACTGCTTCTCTCTGGAGGCAGTCGGGGCATTTTTGAAGCACTTGGCCCAATGGGAGTCCATCACAACAGATCACTGGGTGCTTCGAATAATATCCAGAGGTTACTCAATCCCTTTCATAAACCTGCCTCCTCAGTCGAGGCGCCTCCCCGATGTATCACCCAGTCAGAGGGAGGCTGCAGCTTTAGAGGTAAAAAAGCTGCTAGAAAAAAGAACCATCCAGCACGCCCCCCCAGGCCAGTCCAGATTAGGCAATTACTCCAGGTTCTTTTTGGTGCCAAAGAAGATGGGGGACTTAAGGCCGATCCTCACCCTTTCAACAATGAACCTCTTCATTGCCAAGGAGAAATTCTGGATGGTCACGCTTCAATCCATTCTGCCCCTGCTGCAGGAGAAGGACTGGATGTGCTCCATAGACCTCAAGGATGCGTACTATCACATTCTCATGGACAGGCGATCTAGGAGGTTCCTCTACTTTCAGCTAGGGGCCAGTCATTACCAGTTCAGGGTCCTACCCTTCGGCCTCACCACAGCCCCCAGGGTGTTCACCAAGGTCATGGCAGTTGTAGCGGCCCACCTGAGACTTCAGGGAATACAGGTTTTTCCTTACCTAGACGACTGGCTGCTTACCACCCCCACCAGGCATCTACTCTGCTTAGCCAGGGATTGCTTCCTACTTCTAGCGTCCCAATCAGGAAATCACCATAAACTTGAAGAAGTCATCCCTTCAACCAGTTCAAGTCTTGGAGTTCATAGGGGCCAGAATAGACACGCTTCAGACCAAGGCCTTCTTGACATCAGACAGACTTCACAGTTGGACCTTACACATTTTAGCCCGTCTTCAGTCACCTACCCCATCAGCGGAGTTAGTCCTGAGAGCTTTAGGGTCCATGGCAGCAGCAATCAATCTCGCACCCTTAGCTCGCTTACACATGAAGATTCTCCGGTGGACTTTGCAGGTTCAGTGGTCCATCCTTCACCACCCGTTGGACTTAACGATTCCTCTCAGCAGAGTTTGCAGAAATTCCCTCATGTGGTGATTTCAGTCTCGAGAGCTTTGGGAAGGTTGACCATTTGTTATGCTGCAACCCCAAGTCAGGGTGACCACGGACGCTTCTTGCCTTGGGTGGGGAGGGGGGCATTACGCGGGCAGAACTGTCCAAGGTACGTGGACTCAGACAGAGACCATTCTGCATATCAGTGTTCTGGAGATGAGGGTGGTGCTTCTAGCGTTGCAAGCCCTTCATGCCTTTCTACCTCCAGGGACTATTGCGATTCAGTCAGACAACATGTCAGTGGTCTGGTACATCAACAAACAGGGGGGACCAGGTCTTACCCTCTTTGCTGAGAGGTCATGAGAGTTTGGGATTGGGCGATATCCACCAGCCGTTTTCTGTTAGCAATGCACATTCTGGGTCGGTCCAACATCCTAGTGGACAAACTGAGTCGAACTATCTCCTCACCTTATGAGTGGTCTCTGAATCCCTTAGTAGCAAAACAGATCTTCCGCAAGTGGAGTCAGCCTTGCTGCGATCTCTTTGCATCACCTTCCAATGCGAAGTGCAGTGAGTTTTTCGCTCTAATTCCCCCTCCGGGGGAAAGCCCCAGAGACGCACTAGTTCATGCTTGGCCACCTGGTCTTCTTTATGCTTATCCTCCTCTTCCGTTAATAACAAAATTCTTACAGAAAGCTCGTCAGTTGAGGAACAAGATTATCCTCATAGCCCCATTCTGGCCTCATCAAGCCTGGTTTCTGTGCTTATGGTGTCATCTTATTGCTCCTGTCTGGATCTTGGATCCCATCCCAGATCTGATATCTCATCCTTCGGGATTGATACCCCCGAATTTGGTCGATCTCAAGCTTTCAGCTTGGTTGATCCAGTTCCATTAGTTGCTAGGACTCCCGGTATCTTGTCTGCAGTCAGATCTATCCTGGTAGCAGCGCATAAGTCTTCTACCAGGCAGATTTACAATAGTAAATGGAAGTGGTTTTCCATTTGGGTGTCTCATAGGAATTTGGACCCTTTCACTGCTCCCATCCGAGCAGTGCTCAATTTCCTATCTCATATTTTTCAACAAGGGGCCAGTTCTTCTACTGTAAAGGTTCAAATGGCTGCCATCTCCCATTTTCACATTGGGGACAATCTCAATCCCCTCGCGTCCACCAAGATTTGCAAGACCTTTCTGAAAGGTACGTTCCTCTTGAGACCTCCTACTAGGAACTCCGCCCCTCCATGGGATCTAACGTTGGTCCTTCAGGCTCTGGCTGGACCACCTTTTGAACCTGCAGCTTCTGTTGATTCGAAATTCTTGTTCTGGAAAACTGTCTTTTTGGTAGCTGTTACCTCAGCTAGAAGGGTGTTGGAGCTTCAGGCCCACTGTATTAAAGCCCCGTATCTTGTATTCCATAAGGACAGGGTCTCTCTCAGGACTAACCCATCCTTTCTACCTAAAGTGGCCTCCAAGGTGAACATCAATCAGTCCATTAATCTCCCAGTTTTTTTCCCTATCAGAACAAAGGGGAGTGCAATCTTCATTTGTTAGATGTTCATAGACAGTTACGCTATTATTTACACAGAACAGCTGCATTCCGCAAGTCTGATCAGCTCTTTGTTTCCTTTGCAAAACCCTTCTTGGGTAAGCCTGTGTCAAAGGTGATTCTGGCCAGATGGATTTCGAATTGCATTCTGCTCACATACAAACTATCTGGCCTGCCAGAGCCTACAGTGGTTCATGCTCATTCTACCCGCTCTATGGCTACATCTGCTGCATTCTGGTCGAGAGTTCCCTTGGATGACATTTGCTCTGCGGCTACTTGGGCATCCTCAACCCAGGTTGCTAGACATTTTGGGGTGCCTGGGACATTGTTGGGGATTTATTTATGCACACATTTCAACTGTCCAGATTTTCACAGAATGTCCAGATTTTTGCCTTCTATTTTAAATCTGTTCCTCATAAAATTCTGTTTTTTCTGTCAAATTGTGGAGGAGGGAAGTCACTAAACAATAACATTTATATGAGTCTTAGACTTCATATTCTTCAGAAAAAAAGTTTTTAAGAGCAATGCTTCAAATAAAACCATCCATTATTTTTGGGCTTGTCCAGATTTCTTGCACTTAAGAGGTTGAGAGGAATGTATCTCTTTTAGTGATTTATCCGTCCCAGGTTTGGAGCTGGCACAATAAATAAAAGAAATGAAGTGGGAATGTGTAAACCATCACAGGTTTGTCACCACTGGGAATGCAAGAAGATGCATTGATACATAATAAGGGACAAGTTATGGGATCCAACTTTCAGAAAGGTCTATTAAACATGACCAAGGCATGCATCCATGTGACAGAAAAGAAAATAAGCAGATAGAAAAACGAAGAGCTTTCTTTGTTTGCCTTGATATTGTAGCAGAGAAAATGGACAAAAATAGACACATTGGCCAAGTAAAACTGCCCTTGTCTTCTCTTGTCTCAGTATTTTTTCTTCCCTAAGTACCAGACAAGGAAATAAAGGACAGAATAAGACAAATACTTGTGTAGCAAACTGTGTACCCCTGAAACAGTAAAAGACTTAACAGTATGCTAAGTGTACTGTGAAAACAGAACACAATAAGTGGTATAAAAAAGACATGCAGATTTACTGCTGCTTTTTGTAGGACAACAGATATCTCAAGCAATCCTATGTTCAACAGATAGCAGACTAACACAATGCTTATTCAGCATATCATATCTGCCTGGCATGCACCATGGCCTGCTGGAAATTTCCAAACATAAGGAAAGCATTTGTTTTTATTACCCAAATAAGACTCACACTAGCACTTTTATAAGCATAATTTTGGTGCTGTCATCATAATGTGAGACTAGCTCAGAGCTGGAGTTTGTGAAAATTAAAGCAGAGTTTACAAGATATAAATAATGTTCCGCTAATTAATAAAGCTGTGCAGTAACCAGACGGCAAGTCTTTATTTCAGACTGATGTGCATCATAAAGACAATAGAATGAGCCTGAGTAGTAGCTTCTCAAGTCATTTTACAAGAATCAGTGCGTAACCTTTTAACTTTTCAGTCATCATTAGGTCAAAGACTGTACATGAACAGGCAGTTGAGTAGTCTGTACATTATAAAGTTTGTAGAAGGGAGACAGAGCGATGAGAAAGGGAGACAAGAGTGATGAGATGAATCTTAGTTCGGCAAAAAGAATATGCTGCCTTCACCAAACAGTGACCTGAGGGAGGAATCAAACACTGGCGCTAAAGGTCTGAGAAAGGACCATAGGTCAGTGTTAAAGTGTGCCACCTCTGTCTCACTTACTAACAGTCTAGAAAAAAGGAAAATTAGATATCGAATGATAAGCTTTTAACTATCCGTAGCACTTAACTACAGTATGAAAGATGAGATTTTGTGACATTGTCCTAAGAATGGCTTGCCATACCCGAGGGACAAGTAATTGCACTTTCCAGATTCAGTGGTTTATCTGACAAGCAGTCTTTCCTTCTTTTGGTCACCTTCTCTGACGTAGAGAAAACCTGTTTCTTATATTCTTTTCATGTCCATGTATGTATGACATACGAAGAAAGTTTACAAACTAGCACCTGCAAAGCGGTCTTCTTTACTACAAACATGAACATTTTCAAAGTACCTATGCATTTCCATCAGTATCTCCCTCAAGTGTCTTCAGGCGGGTATACTCATTACAACAAATCTGGATTAAATTTACAGTTAATCATCTGAAACTGACTGTCTTTTTATTGTACATTATTTACCATACACACACACACACACACACACACACACAGACACACACACATTTGCATACACAGTTATACACACACATACACACACACACACACACACACACACACACACACACACACACACACATATAATCACCTTTTCAGCAAAGTACAGTCACACTCACATCCACACCCACTCAAAGTGTCTGTGTTTGTGTGTGTGTGTGTTTTGTGAGTATGAGTGGATATGAGTATGATTGTGGGTGTGGGTATTGCATGCTCATGTCTTGTGTGGGTGTGAGTATGTGCGGCTGTGAATGTGTGTTTGTGTGTGTGTGTGTGTGTGTGTGTGTGTGTGTGTGTGTGTGTGTGTGTGTGTTTTGACTGGGTGTGAGTGGGTATGAATGTGGGTGTGATTGTAGGTGTAGGTGTTGCATGTACATGTGTTTTGTCTGGTCCTGAGTGGTTCTGAGTGTCTGTGTGTGTGTGTGTGTGTGTGTGTGTGTGTGTGTGTGTGTGTGTGTGTGTGTGTGTGTGTGTGTGTGTGTGTGTGGATATGAGTGTGTGAAGTGTTCTGTGAATGTGAGTGGGTGTTGGAGTATGTATGTGCATGTGTGTGTGTGTGTGTGTGTGTGTGTGTGTGTGTGTGTGTGTGGAAGTGGTTTGTGAATGTGAGTGGGTATGGGTGTGGGTGTTGCACATGCATGTGTTTTGTGTGGGTCTGAGTGTGTGTGTGTGTGTGTGTGTGTGTGTGTGTGTGTGTGTGTGTGTGTGTGTGTGTGTGTGTGTGTGTGTGTGTGTGGATATGAGTGTGTGAAGTGTTTTGTGAATGTGAGTGGGTATGGGTGTGGGTGTTGCACATACATGTGTTTTGTGTGTGTGTGTGTGTGTGTGTGTGTGTGTGTGTGTGTGTGTGTGTGTGTGTGTGTGTGTGTGTGTGTGTGAAATGTTCTGTGAATGTGAGTTTGTATGGTTGTTGGACATACATGTGTTTTGTGTGGGTCTGAGTATGTGTGTGCATGTGTGTGTGTGTGTGTGTGTGTGTGTGTGTGTGTGTGTGTGTGTGTGTGTGTACACATACACACACATGGACATTTATACATAGTTACTTAGTGAAAGTCTCTTATAATATTATGTACATTTGGAGATTTTAATGTATTAGCTGCAGTTCAGTCCATCCAGGCATGATGAAGACTAGTTCAGTCATGGAAATGGTTGGAATGTGAGAGGCCATCAATCCAGTTCAGAAACATGCAACATAGCAATGCATTCCAGCACTGCATACTGCATATAGACATACTAATACAGTTCTGTTATTTCTTTCTTTCTTTCTTTTTCTTCCTTTCGTTCTTTCTTTCTTTCTTTATTACGTTTTCGTAGCTAGGTAAGTGGGCTGGTCTTTCGGCTATGACCTTGACAGTTTGGGTGGAAGTGAAGTGACAAAGAATATGATCTGAGTATCACATCAAGAATTTGCATGATTGCAAATATGGTGATTATTACAAAAAGGTTTGAACAAAGAAAATTACATAATTACATACATTTCTGAAACTATATCTACAATGAGTATTTCGATGAGAAACGTTTATAATGAAAACAGTGAAGCACACAGTAATGGTTGCACAATCTCTACAATGCATTTCTTCATCCACTGGGAATTTAATGGCAGTGAGAAATATATTCGTTTCTCTTTGTTTGTATAATTCATGTGATCCCACTTTGATTTGTTCTTTCTGTTGACTTATTTTTTATATATAATTTAGCCAGTATGCCTGCTCAGCATGTGGATTATATATGAATACAGTGACAAATGCAGCATGTCATTAGTTGGTGCCCTTTCATCACTTGGCAATAGTTACACAACTGTAGGTGAATAACGTCACTGAATGTCATGGCACGGGGTTATTTTCCCTGTAACGTGTCATAAGGACAGTTCATTTAGACATTTTAAGGTGAAAAGCCTATCATGTTATGAGACATCATCACCTTATTGCATTTTATAAAAGCAGGTACATATAGCGAATAGAACACATTCTCATGTCATTAAAAGTATTATTGCTGATATAATTTGAGACTGTTTTTATGGCTTGTGGGTGTCACCCTCTGAACATTATAAAAGTGTTTATGCCTGCATAAAGCAAACTGAATAAAGCAGTTTGTGTGTAATGATTACCTTTTTACAACTTAAATAGTAACTTGAGTTATGTTTGTCTGCAGCTGTGTCATCACCGTCTTCCTTCACCATGAAAACAAGTACCCTCAGCACAACAGTACCTACCTCCTATTATCCAGGTATTCACATATGTGCATGTATTATACTCTTGCAGAAAAATGGAACGCATCAAATTGGTGTTGCAGTTTTGTGCATTTTGACATAATTCTCTAGAAATCATGCTCACTTCCAGTGCCAAACAATTTAAATCCAATTTATTTTGTTATTCTTTTTCTTTTTGCTTTCTTCCATTGACCTGATTTGGATGGCAGATCCATTTGTCCCAACTGCAATCTTAGGTGAGAATGTTTTCATTGATCCGCATTTTCTGTGAAGTGCATAGTACTAAAACTGTGTTAGATTTCCCAGTTTTACACTAGCTAACGGAACAGATGTGCTTTTACGTTAGTTAATCATAATATGCAGATCATGTTGTGATAATAGGGAGCCCTTTTGTCATTTACAAAAGATTATATAGTGAGTCATCATTTTGGAACATGCATAGGCAGGTATATAGAGAGATCAGTTAGACTGGGGAAATATCGTGTGTAAATATAAAGTAACAGTCACACATGCTTGGCACTATATCTGTGAGTCTGTATGAATTCACAGAGTTCAATAAATGGATTATCAGTCTAATAGGCAGCGAGCACAACAGAACCTTTAGAAGTTATTGTTTTGGCCATATATTTTGTTATACACTGACATTGCTTGACGTTCTGGTGGTAGTCAGTGAACAGCAGAATCTGCTCTCATTAAATTTTAAAATATCATGAAAACAAAACATGAACTAAGTCATATAAATCTCCAGAGAGATGTAAAAGCATTAATCTTCACCAACTAATTTACATCTTTGAATTCCTCATGCCTTCCAGCTTTCTGTCATTGATATTATACTATTAAACTGCATCTTTATTTATTAATATGGTTAGTTTATCAGGTAAGCTGTCAAAAGTAAATTGCTATTTTTTTTTTTGAATTTTAAAACAACTAGCCTACATAGTGAATGTATCATATAGCAAAATGTTACACTGTAATGCAGAGTTGCAGTTGCCTCAGAGGAGTCAGTGCAGTCCAGCCAAGTAGAGCCTTTCAAACGTGTGAGTATAAAAGACATCGGTCTGAAGATAAAATAGTAGATGGTTCTGGGAGGGTATAATGAAACTTTTTTTTACAGAAAAGGTGGTGAGCAACAACCATTGTGTTTAAGCAGTTGAGTCAGACGTGGTGCATAAATTCAAATAAGCTTGGGACTAGCATAAGACAATTCATGCAAAGGTGAGAAAGCGAGTTGCTTGATGGAAGCAATTAAATAAATTCTGCATCTGTCCACGCAGATAGTAAAAATGGATATATTAAGTGGGCAAAGCATTTCTCGTCTGCTATCTCCATTATATGTGGGATAATCTAAGAAGAAACATGCATAGACATATGGATGTCCATAAAATGCCCCATGGCCTGATGGTAAATCTTCCAGATTATTAACTCCTATTTAAGGTAAGAATGTGGAAGATAAATATAACAAGTAAGTTTGCATTTGTGAATTAATACATTACTAGAGTCTGAGTCAGGTAGCAACAGCTATAATGCTTTCCTTTGGTGCGGAAAGATCAGAGGACTGTGGATCTATTCACATATTAGCTACCTGGATTCATTTTTGCAATATTCATACTGCAGTGCATCATGGGGGGGCGGTTAATGCTTAACTCGTGAATGTTTCATCCTTCAAATGAGGCAAAAAATCAAAGTCCTGAACTCAGGTAGGAAGGCTGGGTTCTGACAGAAAAACTAATCTAACCTACCACTTTTCACTTATAAATAACTAAGGCTGGGTTCTGACAGAAAAACTAATCTAACCTACCACTTTTCACTTATAAATAACTAAGGCTGGGTTCTGACAGAAAAACTAATTTAACCTACCACTTTTCACTTATAAATAACTAAGGCTGGGTTCTGACAAAAAAACTAATCGAACCTACCACTTTTCACTTATAAATAACTAAGGCTGGGTTCTGACAGAAAAACTAATCGAACCTACCACTTTTCACTTATAAGTAACTAAGGCTGGGTTCTGACAGAAAAACTAATCGAACCTACCACTTTTCACTTATAAATAACTAAGGGTGGGTTCCGACAGAAAAACTAATCGAACCTACCAGTTTTCACTTATAAATAACTAAGGCTGGGTTCCGACAAAAAAACTAATCGAACCTACCACTTTTCACTTATAAATAACTAAGGCTGGGTTCCGACAGAAAAACTAATCGAACCTACCACTTTTCACTTATAAATAACTAAGGCTGGGTTCTGACAGAAAACTAATCGAACCTACCAGTTTTCACTTATAAATAACTAAGGCTGGGTTCTGAGATAAACTAATCAAACCTATCACTTTTCACTTATAAATAATTAAGGCTGGGTTCTGAGATAAACTAATCTAACCTACCACTTTTCACTTATAAATAACTAAGGCTGGGTTCTGACAGCAAAACTAATCTAACCTACCACTTTTCACTTATAAATAACTAAGGCTGGGTTCTGACAGAAAAACTAAATTAGTCATTTACGTATTCTTTGTCTGTTTGTTCATTATTTTATTTGATTTTTTCTACCCGGTATAGGGCTGTGATCCCAATAGACCATTTTTAGACCTAGCCGAGGTATGTAGCATTCAAGCTGTGAGTATATGTACACTGAAAGAGACGTGAATGAATGGCAAAACAATTGCAAACTTTCATATCCAATTTACAAGTCAAAGATGAGGTCATTGTTATCAATCCACTTTTTTATATTTTTCACCTGGGGTTGTGGTTTCACATTGTCAGTCAATGTAGCCAGAGAAACAAATATTTACACCTGTAATAATAGAGTATAACTCACAACAAATGAAAATGAAGTAATGTTATGATATTTAAATATATATAAAATGCCAGGCATCTGTAGAAAAAGTATTGAACTAAATGAAGATCTATTCCTTTAAACAATGACTCACTTGGCCTTATGAAGTTAAACTACAGTAAAAAGATGCAAAGAAACGTAACAGTTGAAATCACACTCTACAGTGATTCATTTTGACTATCGTACAGTTTTAATATATAACCAGTAGGAATGTATCCCAGATTCAAGTTATGTTTTGTGTTTATGTTTCTTTCCATAAAAAAATGACTCTCTAAATGAATCCTTTACTGATGGATCTTTCTGAGAGGCAGTTGTCATGGGTTTGTGTTCTTCTGATTCAAACCACATAGTCATGTCGTTTATTCTTTTCCTCCGTATATACAAAAAAAAAATGTTTTCTGCCTCCTGATTTCTGAAATTGATTATTCTTGGAAATATATACTTCATTTTGACCCAGTGTCAGTTGGCCAAACATCATTGTTCTCGACCTTATTTTTCGATGAGTCGTTGCCGTCTTCCTGCATCGCTTCCTTGGTATATCTGCACCATGGGGATCACTCTGCTGTACATTTTCTAGCTGTTCTATAGCTAAACAGAGAGAGTATATCAACAACTATACATCTGATATTTTATCACACTGAAAAGTGGTACAAAAATTAATGTAATTGATGCCAAAAACAAGGTGAATTTAGAACTGGATGTTTGGAAGCAGTTGATAGTTCTTGGAGAACTGACAGCAGAAAAGTTAGCAATGTGTGGTATGCCACATGGTCAGTGTCGGGATCGCTCCCTTTTAGTAAAAATAGTACCACATGTTCACTAGGCCTGGAGACCAAGACTATGGTACATGTTGATACTATGAACAAGTGGTACTAGATAGGAAGGGGCACGCCATTCTGCACAGGGGCTTGTATTGTAAAAAGAAGGGTGGCTGCATTGATTTAATGTAAAAAAAATGGACAATGTTGTACGCTTGCAAAATATATACTCTTCGTCCAAAGCAGTGCAAGTACGGAAAAGGATTTGTGGACAACAATCATCCCTAATCTGAATCATGTAATGCAATATGCAAGGGAAGCACAAAAGACAACTGGGATGCCAGGGTGCATTATTTGCAGTGAGTGGATTCCAATAATATGCAGGCCATCTTCCTTTGGTACAGGAGCTCTATTAAAGTTAAACCTAGATGGCTATCCTACAAGTCATCCCTGTGTTTGTGAAAGATCACTTTCTTTTCAATTGCTTTATGTCATGGTGAGTTTCACCACAGTGTGTTGCATTGTGTGAACCTGAGGAACAATGTTTGAGGGTTTTTCCCTTTTCTCCACTGTGGTGTGACCATGGAGTTGGTATGTATATACATTTCCATTTTGGGGGAAGGGAGCAGGTTATATTTTCAGCTCACTGTTTTCAGTATGTAATTTTTAGTAAATGGTGTCCAAAAAAAGTGATGTTCAATAACTCATAACTAAACCAATATAGAGTACTGAGTGCAGATTTGTAGGCTGTTTAGATGGGGGGGGGCTGGGAGGTTAGGCTGGCAGAAGGTTTGCAATACAGACTTACCCATATTGGGGAGGTTTTGGACATAGGATATAAAAAATGGCAATGAATTTTAAAACGTAAGATTTGACTGAGGTGAGAGATAATCTGAAAGCACCACATTATTGGAGATAAATAGGAAACATAGGGGTAAAGAGGCAGTACAGATTGGAAAGGTAAAATCGAGGCAGGAGGCAGTACAGATTGGAAAGATAAGAATTGAGGCAGGTGAAGGACAAGTGGTTCAAGGAAGGCTTGATAAAATACTGCTTCAGACAGAAGGTTGCAGGGCTATGGAATCTATTGTCTGTTTCAATGATATAGTACAATCATCAGAAAAAAAGTTACGAGTTGTTTGGGTCAGGATAATAAAACAATAAGGACATTGTAGAGGATATGTTTCTGAATGTATAAACCTATGACCGAATGTTTCCAGCCACTAACATCTGTTTATAAGTGGACATACAGTCTACGTTAGAGATGTTGCAGCATCTCTCTCTCCTGCTTGCTTCAAATATTTTTACACTGGCATCTAACATGTCAGGCTCACCATTCTGATATGAGGGTTTGATGCTGTCCAAGACATTTTTAAAAGCATTGCATAGATTCCTGTTATGTATAGCAATTAAATCATTTCACCTTCCAGCCACTGCAGACTGGAATTATTTTATATAATTTTCACTATTGTTCATTATTTTATATTAAAGACCGGTTGAAAAAAGATGACTTTCAGTTCAGTTTTCTTATTTATTTCCTGTCTTCTACTTGCACTTTCAACAAATAGCATTTTTGTCAGCACATGGTCCCTTTCCATTCCTAATAAAACTTCTAATGTAAATTCAGTGAGGATGATTCCTGCCTTCAAAGGCACCACAGCGTGCAGCAAAGACTGCCAATGTTTTGTACAAGTAAATAAGGCCCTTTTTCCATGCCCTGTGGAATTTGTCTTTGATTCAGTTTCTAGTCATGCAGGCACCTTTCTTCTGGTCTGACTAAAGCTGATAAGCTTTTTCTTGTCCATCTTTTTCTCCAGGACAGACTACGTGTCTTTACATGAATCCACATAGGATGGGACCAATGTTTTGCTTTGTCTATTCCTTTCAGTTCAGTAACAGTAGCATGGTGAATTGCTAAAGTATAGCAATGAGTCCCTTGCCTTCTTGTAACAGTTAGAATGAATGGCACTTGTTTTACACCCTGAGGAAGTCATGAATTCATCTTTTTATTTTCCTCAGTTTAATTTGAGGATTCTTTTCTTAGTCCTTTCAACTCTGACCCAGAGGAATCCAAACCAAATAAGGGATTGTCCAATGTACCTGGCAGCATAATCATAGCTCTGATTAAACATATTATTCCAGGAAAAAGCAGGACACACTGGCAGATTCACTAATAAACAAGAGTCACATGGAGACTCTGTAACAAGGTTTTGGACTCCTTTTTTTTGACCATGACACTGTATAGCTGATCTTCCAAGCACTGACCATTCCCGTGCCATATCATTAGTTCTGTACTTTTATTACATGCTGAAGATTGTGGAATCATCTGTTTATAGTAATTATTTAATGACACAGTTCTTACATTTTACTCTGTGATGTGACCCCTTTTCCTCATTTCTGCACATTGCCCGTATATGTATATCTGCTCTTAGATTAGCCTAATCCACATTTCACCACATAGCAGAGAGATATATTATTCAGAGTGTTTTTAACATCATGGAATATTATATACAGTTACAATATCTGAAGAACTGAATTGTCTTTGTTTTATTATGTTATATCAGTTTTTCCACTCTAATTGACAAAGACTAAAATTTCATTACTGTTGGAAGCAGCTACTTTTTTTATTTTTTCACAGGTAGCAAAAATTATTTATTTACTTATTTATTTGATGACATGGGATAATAGCGAATGTGTGATGCCATGGGATAATAGCGAATGTGTGATGCCATGGGATAACAGCGAATGTGTGATGACATAGGATAATAGCGAATGTGTGATGACATGGGATAACAGCGAATGTGTGATGCCATGGGATAATAGCAAATGTGTGATGCCACAGGATAACAGCGAATGTGTGATGCCATGGGGTAATAGTGAATGTGTGAACAGTACAGTATTGCAGATTTTCAGTAGAGAGGGAAAGATGGAGAGAAGCAGATTAAAGAGTCTGTAAGTAAGGGACAGCCTTAGCGCTATATTATACAGGCATCAAGAATGAATAGAAGGTATGATAGGTAACTGATGTCATAGATTACGTGTGGCTGAGTGGCACAAGTTGGACTTAGTAAGTTGGAAGCACTGAATGTATACATGAGGAGTCTGTGCTGTAAGTGAGATGGGGAGGAAAAGTAGGAAGGCTAGGAATATTGTTTTTTTTTTATAGTCAGTGCTGGTACATGTACATAGCCAATGGAAGAGCACGTGTTGTTTCAGCGAAGTCTTAAAGCATTCAGGGTTGGCAGTAGTCCTAACTGAAGGAGGGAGAGCATTCCATAGTTTTGCTGTAGCATATGGGTAACACATTTGACTGGTGGAAAGATTAGGTTTTGCTACATTAAGCAGCATCTGATTGACTGATTGGAGAGGTCTGTTTGCGTGATACATGGTGAACAGATTGGAGAGGGCAGGACAGCTACAAGGCTTATAGATTAGCTTATGAGCTGTAATTAGTTGCAGGTATGTCAAATATTGGGGATGTTGTAGATAGTTTAGATGTTGGAGTAATACACAGCGGTGGGAGGAGTGTTTGCTGCTGGTTACAAATTTTGCGATTTTATTGTAGCATGAGTCCAGTTTGGATTTAAGAGAAGATTGTATATTAGTAAGAAGAGGTGCACCATAGAGCAAGGATGGAAGTAGAAAGGAAGAGGCAAGGGATAGTCTTGCTGCATAGGTGAGGAAGTGTTTGTGCCTGTACAGGATGCCTAGTTTCTGATGGGCTTTTTGATGTTTGTGTTAATATGCTAGTCGGATGTTAGGTGTTCGTCTATGATGATCCCTAGAAGTTTGATATATGGGACTCCTTCGTGGCAAGTGTTGTTGAGTGAGTTGATGGTAAATTTATTTTTGGTTAGGGGTGTTGTTTTTTTTGGGGGGGTGAATAACATTAGTTTGGTTGTATTAGCATTTAGGGCTAAATGGTTATTATGCATCCAGGTTTCACTGGAGGTGAAGGCATTTTGGGTGAGTGTAAGTAGTTCTGAAGTAGACTTGACCAAGCAGATGATGGTTGCGTCATCTGCATATACTGGATGACATTAGCATGAGGTATGCTGGTATGGAAATCAGTAATGAAAATGCTAAAGAGCAGTAGATCTAGTATGAACTCTTGTGGGACTCCAGTATTGATGTTGAGGAAAGGAGACAGGGATTGGTGCCATCTGGTTGTTTGTTGTCTGTCTGTAACTTAGTTGAAAAACCAGGTTAAGGTAAGGGGAGACATACCTAAATTGGAGAGTTTGGTCAGAAGAAGCAGATGGGACACAGTATCGAATGCCTTGGAAAGGTCAAGAAATAGTGAGGAGACAAGTTATCCTGAGTATTGAGCATGGTTGACTGTACCCAAGAAAGATATAAGAGCAGTGGTGGTGCTATAACTAGGTCTAAACCCATGTTGGGTTGGGGAGAGGAGGCTGTGGTGTAGTAGGTAGTTAAGTAGTTGGTTATAGATACATTTTTCCAGAATTCTGGAGATGGAAGAGAAGATGGCAACTGGACGGAAGTTAGATATATCGTTATTGTTTCCACTTCTGTGGAGAGGGAGGATAAATGCCTTTTTCCTGATGGTGGGAATGAAAGACTCTTGAATGGATCTGGTTAGTTGTATAATAATGGGATAGGCTAAAGTGTCTGCTGATTTTTGGAGGAATTCTGGTGGTAAGTTATCTGCAGCATTTGATCTAGGTTTAAGTTTAAGCAGGAGTTTCTTTATGGTGGAGGCAGGTATGGGTACAAGACAAAAGTTGGGTCTTATTGTAGCAGATGGGTCTGGGGGCAGTGGGTTGATTAGTGCAAATTTGGCAGTGAGATTGACTATACTGTTTGTAAAGAATGAGTTAAAAAGTGAGGGCAGTTGCAGCTGGGGCCATGTCTGGATCAGGGGAGGATTATCGCTTTTACCTGGGTATAACAGATAGTTTATGGACCTCCAGAACTTTTTAGGCTTTTGCATATAGTTGATTTGCAGCGTAATGTAGTATTCGCATTTGTTTTTGATGACAAGTCACTTTACTTGATTAAGCAACTGTTTGTATTGAGTGAAGTCTTCAGGGTTTTACTTGTATGCCATAATTTCCAGGCCTTATCCCTAGCTTTCATTAGTTGTTTAGTGGATTTGTTAAGCCAGCTGGCCTGGTTGGCTTTCACTCTCCTATGTCAGAGAGTAGCGAGACAGTCTAGTACATGGAGGAATGTTGAGTTAAAGAATTCAACAGCATCAGTCAGTGGTAGGACTTTAAGTGGATGCCAGTTGATATTTTGTAGAGTATCATTAAAGGTAGTTTGGCAAAAGTGAGACAGATCTCTTATATATGCTGGTAGGTGATCACTAATGCTGTTAGGTAGAGTGCCAGTGGAGGAGATTTTAGTAGGGTCAGAGACAAGAACCCAGTCTAATACTGAGCCTTTGTTTTTGCTAGGTCTGGTTATGGTAGTAATGAGTTGGGTGTAGTTAAATAGGTTGATACTGTTTGTTGGGTGATGATATATGATGTCTAACTAGTTAATATTCACATCACAAATATAATTGTTTCATTCTCTGTAAGTATTTTTGGATGATCAGGCTAGTATTTCTTCAAGTATTGGGATATTGTTACCGGGGGGGGGGGATATATGTGACTATAATGCAGATGCTTTTGCTGCTATTTATTTTCAAGTAGGATATTAGTATTTCAGCTATAGCAAATGTGGGAATAGGTTTTTTATATGGGACTATATTAAAATTATTATGGCATATGAGAGCAATGCCCCCACTTTTTTCTGGGCCTCTCTGTTCTCGGGCAAGAGAAGCCTGATGGAAGGAATTTGTGGTTTTTAATATAAGGTTTTAGCCAAGTCTCAATTGCTGCTACAATACCTGACTTATAGTGTTCAATCCAGGCATGGAAATCTGGAATTTTGTTTCTGATGCTTTGGAGGTTGATGGTAGTGAGGTTAAGGGTTTTGTGACAGTTCTTGTGAAAAAGAGGGGAGTGGGTGGGTCCATGACTGGGGTGAATGTCACTGCATAGTATTTGGTTGTGATAAGTGTGTATGGGATTACAGGGTAGCAGTTTTTTGTTTGTGTTGTGTTCATGTATGGAAATTAGTTTTATTTTAGTTTTTACATGTAAGGTTAGAATGTTTAGTTTTTTTTAAGGAGGGGGGTATGTGTTGCATATAGAGAGGGTGCTGTGTCAGAGAAGTGAGTGAGTTTGGGCAGAAGAGTGGCAGTTACATGAGTGGGCTTGTAATATTCATGTATGGTTTCAGGAAAAGTAAGTAGATGTAGAAAGAGGAAGGATAGAGAGAGAATAAGTAGTACTAAGTTGGTGATGAATGGCATGTTGTGATGGAGGGGTATGCAGTATAGTGAAGAGTAAGGTTTATTTGTAAGAAACTGGAATGTGAAGACAGTGTGGTGAAGTATAGGGGGTAGGGTGTGAGATGGTCAATTATACAATTAGTGAAATGGGGGGTATAATGAATAATGAATTAGTACAATTTATTTTATTTATTTATTTATTTATTTATTTTATTTATATTTGTTGACTGGGAGTGTTCGACTGGACGTAGGTCCATTTTCAGCGGAGGCCCGGGGAGAAAAGCTCCACAGTTAAAATAAACAGACAGTAGTTACATTGGATTATATAGCGATTAACAATATACATAGCAATTACTTACAACATATTTACAGATGAAGAACATAGTACATCAGTAGACAACTAGAATCTTTATCTGTGAAGTACATAACAGACATTAACAAATGTTAAAATAAGAAGTTCCTGCTGTATAAGTACTAGGCTTATGAGCATCTGAGCTTGGTATAATCAAGGTAGTTGGTGGAGTGGAAAGAAGTACAAGGTTATGATTGGGTGATCAGTAGAGGTAGGTGGAGTTCTGGGTAGGATAAGTGTAATTAGGTTCATAGGTTGGTACTAGGCTGTCAGCCCTAAGGCCTGTACAAGCCTAGCTATAACAATTCCCTGTCTATTTCTTCCCACAGTATTTACATCCCTGGACCCCTGTCTAGCAGGGTGACTGACATGATCCCCGGGGTGAATTTCCTATCTCCCATCAAATCATCAAGGTTCCTTTTGAAGAGGGCCAAAGAGGCACTCTGCTTGACATATATGTGCAGTCTATTCCAGAGTCTGGGGAGTCTCTGTGTCAGGAACCTATCCCTTCAGCATGTTTTGTTCATTGTGATGACAAGGATTAGATCCCTAGAGCATGTGTCTCTGTTTGATTGCGATTTCTTTAAGTGTAGCATGTCCAGCAGCTCTGGGTTTGACATGGCCTTGTATGTTAAGTAGAGATCGCCTCTGAGTAGACGATATGTGACAGAGTATAGGTGGAGTTATTTTAGATGGTCAGCATAGTGTATCTGCTTTAGGCCTGTGATTCTTTTAGTGAGGTATTTCTGCGGCCTTTCCAGTTGTTGCAGATGTCTTGAGAGGTACATACCAAATGGGGCATTGTATTATATAATGGGTCTAATGAGGGATGAGTACAGTGGGACAATGACCTCCTTTTTTCTGGATGAAAAGCCCTTAGTGATGAGATGTGCCACATAGAAGGATTTCCTGACTGTTGTGGCGATGTGGTTATCGAAGGTGAGACCACTACCCACCTGTGTCCCTAAGTCTCTTATCACAATTTCGGTGTTTATTGAACTGCCACCTATGTGGTAATTCATGGGTACATGTTTTTTCCCAAAGTGGATAACTATACATTTCTTGGCATTGAGCTTGAGCTCATGGCTCTGGCACCAAGCATCTGTTTCTGTGAGGCCCTTTTGTAGAATATCCACATCATTTGGGGATTCAGTAATGGCTCCCAGTTTGCAGTCATCTGCGAACTCTGTTGTCCAGAGTCCCTTAGTGTTGGCCTTTACTTCAGAGAAGTAGATGCTAAACAAGAGTGGTCCCAGGACTGAACCTTGAGGCACTCCATTTGTCACTTGTCTGGAGATGGATTTGGAGTTGGCTACTTTTACAGTGTGGTTTCTGTCAGTAAGCCATTTGGCAACACATCGAGTGATATAGGGATTAATTCCTAGCTTAGTAAGTTTATTTATGATTCCAGAGTGGGGAATGGTGTCAAAGGCCTTGGCGAGGTTCAGATAGGCTGTGCGGACCACCTTACCCTTGTCCACGGCTCTGGGGACTGATTTAAAGAAGCCAATCAGGTTCAGGAGATAAGATCGGCCCTTCACAAACCCAAACTGCATTGGGTCCAGTGTTTGAAGGTTGCCAATGTCTTTGTTTATAAGTTCCATGATAATACATTCCATGGCCTTGCAGATCAGGCTCGTCAGACTGATGGGGCAGTAGTTCCCGGGATCCAAGGTGGATCCCCCCTTGTGGAGTGGGATAACTGTAGCTGTGCGCCACTCAGTGGGCATGAAGCCTGAGGTGAGGCTATGATTAAACATGACACTTTGGTGAGGTGCCAGTTCTTTTTGTAGTTCATGTAGTACACAGCCTGGGATGTCGTCTGGTTTCATGGATGCTGTATTCTTAGCTTTGGAGAGTGCGTTTTTTACCTGAGTGGCTGTTATTACTGGAATTTGGCAATCTTTCACTATTGAGATGGGCTCTTTAGGGTGTGAGAGGGGGGTGAAGTTTGCACTGAATCGGTCTGCCAGGATATTGGCAATATCCTTGAGATTAGTATATTTAATGCCATTCTGTTGTAGCTCAGAGCAGAGCTGAGCATTGCCATTTAGATTCTTGACATAGTTATAGAATGCCTTGTGGTTGTCTCTGGAATCTTTGGCAATTTTATTTCCGTAACTAGCTTTGAAGGATTTTATGAGGGATCTCAACTTCTTACTGAGTCTGGTAAGGGAGTTTTTGCATCCTGGGATTTTCCTCTTTTCTGCAACAGTTTCTCCCTTTTGTTGTAAAGTTTGTTTATGGCAAGGGACCACCAGATTGGCTTCCTTTTTTTGGAGGAGAGTGTCTTGGTTCTATTGGGGATGGCACGATTCATGCATGAGTGGATGTGCTCATACAGTGCCTTACTGATGGATTCAGCAGTCGAACTTTCAGTTCCCATCTGCATGGGTGTCATGATGTTTTTCACTTCTGACTTGAGTAGCATGAAGTTGGCTTTGGAGAAGTTTTTTTATGGAGGTTTCCTTACTGGGGGGCAGGGGTGGGATGTGGATGTCAAGGGTGATTAGCTTATGGTCAGACCTGACCAATGAGGGGGTGACCATAGGTGTGGAGCATCAATTTCCCATGTTGGTAATGACCAGGTCTAGGATATTGGAGCCCCTGGTGGGACTAAGGATTAGTTGATCCAGGACGTTGGAATTTATGAATTCCAAGAACCGTTGGGCAAAGGTGTTGGTACATGAGTAGTTTTCCCAGTTAATGGCAGGGTAGTTGAAATCACCCAGTATTAGGGTGTTTGGGTGTATCTTAATATTTTTCAGCATGTTTAGAAAGGTGTAGTGAGAATCATGGGGCATGGTGGGGGATCTGTAGCAAGCTACAATTTGGATTGCAGTCTTACCTATTGTTAGTTGCACCTGGAGAATTTCAGACATGTTGTGTTGGGCAATTAGCCTGGTGTTGTGAATATCCTTGGTGAATATGGACACTCCTCCATCTTTAGTGTTTTGGTCCTGGCTTGGTGGCCGAAAAGTGTGGTAAGAGTTGTAGCCTGGTATTGCAGGGTGCTCTTTGGAGCCTTGAACCAGGACTCAGTTACTGCACAGATATCGATGTTCTTCATGTTTAGGAGTGCCTCGAGGAAGTGCATTTTGAGGTTTAGACTTCTAGCATTGAGTAGCATTACCTTCAGATTTTGCATGCTTGTACCTGTTATGGTAATGTTTTTTTCCTTTGAACATTGCCTAAAAAAGGCACTATAGGGGTGGCAAGAGCCTTAGCCAGTAAGTGATTGATGTGAGTGTGGGTGGGAATGGAGGTAGGGTGGGGGAGTGGTGTGAGCCTGAGAGAAGCAAGGCTGAATGGACCGTGCAGAACCAGGAGCGGCAGATCGCAATGCTTCAAAAACACTATCATTGGGACTTACATGTAAGTGTATCTGTTAGTAGTACATTGTTTAGATTGGAGAGACTATGTGAGTAAGGACAAATGTTGATATATGGAGTGAGCCCTTGGTTTAGAAAAGAGGAGACAAGCAGGAAAGTCTTAGCCTTTAGCACACTTTCCTGACATTAGTTAGGTGCCAAAGTAATATAGAGACTAAGGAGAAAGATGCATACTCAGTGGGGGTGGGAGAAAGGTTGGGAGGGCTAGTGAACCGAGGAATCTCTGTGCATGCCACAGTCTAGTTTAATTTGAAAAAAGAACAAAAACATGCTTGTAACACCAGGTGAAGGAGAGGCAATTGGAACACATATGTATAGCTTGTGATAGTGCTTTTTTTCCTCCCTTCCTTGGCTGGAAAAAAATTTGCTTTAACATAAGTACCAGTGATTATGTATAGTTGCAATATGTTTCTGATTGTCGGGACTTTTTAGGTGCTGTTTTTAAAGTGTCTTGTTATGGTTATGATAGATCATATATTCAAGCATATCCTCAATCAGCTTGTCATAACTAGTTTTGTATTCATAGTTCTTGTACTGTTCTGATGATTTGTTGAGGCATATTCCCAAAGTGTTACTTTATTAATATCTTTAAATTTTGTTTTTGCTCTAAGAACTCTTTAGACAGCTTCAGACCAGTGATATTTTGTCTCTCATTAGAACTCTGATCTTCTAAATTTGAGGTTGCACAATCTGATTTGAAACTCACCCCAGTAAAAAATTTCTTTCATAGCATAGTTTTTGAGACAGTGTACACTCTTCTGAATTCTAATTTCACTCTGCAATTTATTCTGACACACCCAATATCAAAAACATTGTGTTTGCTCTGTGGTTTTAAAAAAATGCATATATATGCAGGACCTTCACGAGTTTATGTGATTGTTTCTATAGCAAATTGATTTTGAACGATCTTTTTACCTATTTGACAGTGGAACATCCACTTATTCCTTTGTTCCAAGGGCTGCCCAAGATCCATAAGTGCTTATTAAATCCTCCCTTTAGACCTATTGCATCCGCAAGGGCTGGATCACAGAACCATTCTCTATTTTTATAGAGAAGAAGTTGAGAACAGTGTTAAATGACCAACAACAGGTATTGAAGGATACACAGCAGTTCTTAGAAAATTTATTTGAACATACTAAGGAAATGTGTTTTAAAGGACAATACTTATTAGTGAGTTTGGATGTAGTGTCTCCTTTTACTTGTATCCTTCATGATATAGGTATTAATATGGTCAAGGAGTTTTTGATAACTAATAGCGAATATGATCTGGTGACCATTGACTTGATCTGCTCGTTTTTGGAGACAGTATTAGAATATAATGTTTTTTATGTATGACGAACAGTTGTTTATCCAAAAGATTGGCGTAGTTATGGGCACTAGCTGTGCCAATAGCTACACCCATACAGTTATGGCTTATTGGGAAGATAGATTTGTTTTTAAGTTTACTTTTGCTCCTTTTATAAAATTTTACAGGAGGTTTGTAGACAACATCTTTCTGATTTGAGATGGTACTGACCAGCAGTTAATTAAATTTATAGACTTCTTACAGAATACTACCTTTTTTATCTTTTACTTATAAGTCATCAGTAAGAGAAATGGATGTTTTTGGATGTTAAGGTTATAGTGAATGCTTCCTTTAAACTTACCACCACTCTACATAGGAAAGAATGTAGAATAAATACACTTCTACAATGGAATAACATGTAACCAGGCCATATATTTCAGAACATAGTTAAAGGCCAGGGCATGCGACTTTCAAGGTTAAACAATGATGATGCCTTATTTGAGCGTGATATACACAATTTAAGGTTTGAGTTCTGTGATAGAGGTTATAGGAAGAAGGAGGTGGAGGATATACTACATGATACTGTTAGGCATAGGAAGAGTAGAGGTGGCCCTTTTTATTCTGATAAGCCATCAGTAGTGAATGACACTTCAAGTGACTTGGCTTCTATTGAAAGGGCATTATCTATGTCCCTTTATTACACTAGTGATGGTAATAGTATTGTACAGATTGTTAGGAACAACTGGTCTATTTTGCACTTAGATGAGCAGATCTGAGCTATTGTTGGTGAACAACCGAGGTTCACCTTTAAAAACAAGAACTCATTGAAGAGGCAACTATGTTACAACAGACATACAGCAATGGGAGGTAATAATGTAACAGCTACGTTTAGGATGCACAGCTGTTTAAGGTGTAGCTTTTGTACATACATTGATCCATTTATTAATTTTATTCATTCAGTCACAAACAAACAATATAAGTTTAAAGTGACTGCTGATTGTCGTCGTAGGAACCTTATTTATTTGGCTAAGTGCAGGGCATGCAACTGTTTTTACATAGGTAAAACTAATAGATCCCTAATGGAGAGGATGAGGGAACATTCAGACTGCATGCATAATTTAGATGAGCGTAATGTGTTAGCTAAACATTACATCGAATATGGCAATGAACATATATCTGGTTTTAGAGTTGTCGGGATGGTAAACCAAGATAAGTGTGGTGGTGACTACAGGAATTATACGGAAAGCCGTGAATTGTCTTGGATTATAACAATGCAAGCAGATAGATTCCTGGGTATTAATGGAAGGACTTCCATTAAACCTGTTTTAAAGGCTAGCGTTTTTTTAAATGTGATTGCTCATTATTTTATATAATGAATGTTTTAATTGGTGAATTTGAATTGTTAATTGGTACTGTTGTGCTATTTATTTGAAGGGTTTTTTTTTGCATTATGTGGTCTGATGAAGCACATTGATTGTGTGAAAGGGCTTACCTTTTTCGTTAAAACTGTTTTATTTTATGGTCGTTGCCGTGTTTTGATGCTGTTTTGTTTTATTCTATATTACGCTTTTGCTGACAAGCACCATTCATTCCCAGAGGACCGTCTGTTTTCCACATTAATTATTTTATACTATAGAATTATTAATTGTTTTATTTTTTATTGCTCAAATACTACATTATTTTATTCTATTTTATGATGAAAAATCTCTACAATTAATTAATTGATTGTTTAATTGTTTGTTAATTGTTAGACTTATTTAAACTCTACTAACTGGTGAAGCACTGTGGCTTGAAAAAGTCCTGTTGTTCATGGATGAAAGCGCTTACCCAGTCCATTTCTATGTGGATTACTCTCTACAATAAATTTAATTTGGATTATTTGGATTTACTTGATTTTATTGGCTGCTGGTAGAAGGTCTGTTCCTATTGTGAAGTTTTTGGCATTATTGTTGTAAACAAGTTTAGTGTTATTACATTTCAGTAAAGAAAGGTTTACAAGGAGTTCAAGATACATAATGAAGTAAGTTATAAAATGATGGAGGAAGTGAGATGTTAGTATTGCATAGCTTTATAAAAAGTTCAGCAAATATAATGAAGTAGGTTATAAAATTACATCTGATGGGAGGGAAGATATTTGTATTATATAGGAGGCTAATTGTAATAGCATATGACTCAGACAGCAGGGTATAGGTTTAGCTCATTTTAATCTGCCTGTTCCAAATTTCTGTATCTAGAAGGCTTTTAACGTAGGTATACAGGAGATATATGAGAGAGGTAGAGTGTGGATGGGAGCAGTTAGGAAAAGAGCAAGACGAGAAGCGTTGTTTAAGAAGGGGTGGGTGAAAAGGGATGTATCAATTCAACTGCATGAGAGGAACGTTGTCAGGGACATAGTCATTCAGGCAGATGAGGCAAAAAATGTACTGATAAGTAATAAGAAGCTTGTGCTTTCATTAGAGCTCTCAACCTGGTGTTTAACTTGAGTATGACCAGGACTGGGGTGGCACAGTGGTGCAGCAAATAGTGTTCTCGCCTCACAGCAAGAGGATCCCCCGTTTGATTTTTGGCTGGGGTGCCTTCTGTACAGAGTCTGTATGTCCTCCCTGTGTTCACATGGGTTTCTTCCAGGTACGCAGGTTCTGGGGCAGGATGTGCAACATGTAATACATTATGAGGGTGTTCTGGGGCAGGATGTACAACATGTAATACATTATGAGGGTGTTCTGGGGCAGGATGTACAACATGTAATACATTATGAGGGTGTTCTGGGGCAGGATGTACAACATGTAATACATTATGAGTGTGTTCTGGGGCAGGATATGTAACATGTAATACATTATGAGTGTGTTCTGGGACAGGATGTACAACATGTAATACATTATGAGTGTGTTCTGGGACAGGATGTACAACATGTAATACATTATGAGGGTGTTCTGGGACAGGATATACAACATGTAATACATTATGAGGGTGTTCTGGGACAGGATGTACAACATGTAATACATTATGAGGGTGTTCTGGGACAGGATGTACAACATGTAATACATTATGAGGGTGTTCTGGGACAGGATGTACAACATGTAATACATTATGAGGGTGTTCTGGGGCAGGATGTACAACATGTAATACATTATGAGGGTGTTCTGGGACAGGATGTACAACATGTAATACATTATGAGGGTGTTCTGGGACAGGATGTACAACATGTAATACATTATGAGGGTGTTCTGGGACAGGATATGTAACATGTAATACATTATGAGGGTGTTCTGGGACAGGATGTACAACATGTAATGTAATATGAGGGTGTTCTGGGACAGGATGTACAACATGTAATACATTATGAGGGTGTTCTGGGACAGGATGTACAACATGTAATATATTATGAATATGTTCTGGGACAGGATGTACAACATGTAATACATTATGAGGGTGTTCTGGGACAGGATGTGCAATATTTAATACATTATGAGGGTGTTCCGGGACAGGATATACAACATATAATACATTATGAGGGTGTTCTGGGACAGGATATACAACATATAATACATTATGAGGATGTTCTGGGACAGGATGTACAACATGTAATACATTATGAGGGTGTTCTGGGACAGGATGTACAACATGTAATACATTATGAGTGTGTTCTGGGAGAGGATGTACAACATGTAATACATTATGAGGGTGTTCTGGGACAGGATATACAACATATAATATATTATGAAGATGTTCTGGGACAGGATGTACAACATGTAATACATTATGAAGGTGTTCTGGGACAGGATGTACAACATGTAATACATTATGAGTGTGTTCTGAGAGAGGATGTACAACATGTAATACTTTATGAGGGTGTTCTGGGACAGGATGTACAACATGTAATACATTATGAGGATGTTCTGGGACAGGATGTACAACATGTAATACATTATGAGGGTGTTCTGGGACAGGATGTACAACATGTAATACATTATGAGGGTGTTCTGGGACAGGATATACAACATATAATACATTATGAGGATGTTCTGGGACAGGATGTACAACATACAACATATAATATATTATGAAGATGTTCTGGGACAGGATGTACAACATGTAATACATTATGAGGGTGTTCTGGGACAGGATATACAACATGTAATACATTATGAGGATGTTCTGGGACAGGATATACAACATGTAATATATTATGAGGATGTTCTGGGACAGGATGTACAACATGTAATACATTATGAGGGTGTTCTGGGACAGGATGTACAACATGTAATACATTATGAGGGTGTTCTGGGACAGGATATACAACATATAATACATTATGAGAGTGTTCTGGGACAGGATATACAACATATAATACATTATGAGGATGTTCTGGGACAGGATGTACAACATACAACATATAATATATTATGAAGATGTTCTGGGACAGGATGTACAACATGTAATACATTATGAGTGTGTTCTGGGACAGGATGAACAACATGTAATACATTATGAGGGTGTTCTGGGACAGGATATACAACATATAATATATTATGAGGATGTTCTGGGACAGGCTGCACAACATGTAATACATTATGAGGGTGTTCTGGGACAGGATGTACAACATGTAATACATTATGAGGGTGTTCTGGGACAGGATATACAACATATAATACATTATGAGGATGTTCTGGGACAGGATGTACAACATGTAATACATTATGAGGGTGTTCTGGGACAGGATGTACAACATGTAATACATTATGAGGGTGTTCTGGGACAGGATATACAACATACAACATGTAATATATTATGAAGATGTTCTGGGACAGGATGTACAACATGTAATACATTATGAAGGTGTTCTGGGACAGGATGTACAACATGTAATACATTATGAGCGTGTTCTGGGACAGGATATACAACATATAATATATTATGAGGATGTTCTAGGACAGGCTGTACAACATGCAATACATTATGAGTGTGTTCTGGGACAGGATATACAACATATAATATATTATGAGGATTTCTGGGACAGGATGTGCAACATGTAATATATTATGAGGGTGTTCTGGGACAGGATATACAACATATAATATATTATGAGGATGTTCTGGGACAGGATGTGCAACATGTAATATATTATGAGGGTGCTCTGGGTCAGGAAATATAGCATATAATATATTATAAGGGTGCTCTGGGTTAGGATATATAACATATAATATATTATGAGGGTGCTCTGGGGCAGGATATATAACATATAATATATTATGAGGGTGCTCTGGGGCAAAATATATAACATATAATATATTATGTGGGTGCTCTAGGGCAGGATATGTAATGTATTATGAACATGTTTTGGGAATGCCTAGCTGATACTTTTGCATGGGATAAGTTCCATTTCCATCTGTAGAAGAGCTTCCCCATGTACTGGTGAGCTCAGTGGCATCATGTCCAGCAGGACACGGAGTTTCCCATGTACTGGTGAGCTCAGTGCCATCATGTCCAGCAGCACGCGGAGCTTCCCATGTACTGGTGAGCTCAGTGGCATCATGTCCAGCAGGACGCGGAGTTTCCCATGTACTGGTGAGCTCAGTGGCATCATGTCCAGCAGCAAGCGGTTACTGACAAATGATGGCTAATATTTCTGTAGTGGTAGTTCCAGGCCTGACTGGCAGAAACTAGTGTCAAATTTCCTTAGGTTAGTACTAGGCTAACAGTCCTTGTATGCCATTTTAAGCCTAGCCAGTTACCCATGTGAGAATCAAATCCTGCACCATGTGTCAGTAAGGTAAACACCTTTGAAAAGGCCATGGAAAATAACCTCAACCTGGCCATACTTTTTGACACAATTCCCCTCTCAGGTATAGTAAAAAAGCTAAATAAACCCCTGTGTCACCAACTGGATTACCAAGTGGCTCACAGATAGCATGCAAATAATCAATATATGGGAAGTTGCCTGTATAAAGATACCAGTAACTCTCCTTGGTTCTGTTTGGCATCTACTTTTCTAAAGTAAAAGCCAATACCACAGGGTTCTGGATGACTAAGTCTGCATATGACTGCAAGCTAGGAGGAGTCATTGAATCCCCAAATGGCTTAGCCATCTTGCAGGTTGATCTCAAATAATAGCTGGTGTCAAAATCATGGACTGAAACTTAATGCCATTATTGTATCCTTTCATAAGTCATCTATCCCAGGAAACTACAACATTCACAATGCACCCCTAAGATTTGACACAGTTGTTCAGGATTTGAGAGCTTATGTGGACATTAACCTCACTTTTGTCCAACATGTGTGCATTGCTGTAAGAAGGTCCTTTTATATCACACATCTTATAAAGAAAGGGATTGTGTGTAGATCTAAGGATATCATTGTCCCCCTTTACTCAGCCTTCAGTACACCAGTCATTGAATATAATGATTGCTTTGGCATGTATCTTTCCAGACACATACAACAACTGGAACACCCACAGAGATATCTAACTAAAAGGATACAAGGTCTAAACAACATGTCCTACATGGACTGACTCAAAGCCTCATCACTATACTCAGTATCCTACAGACTGCTAAGAGGTGATCTGTGTCTGGTATACAGTGCATCTGCCGACCCATTACTGATGAATTTACTGAACATCAGCATGTCAGATGGGGTCAGAAATACCTGGTCCAGGGATCTAAACCTCTTCTACAACATCAACAGAGCACTTTGGCAGGACAGGTGTGTTCCACAGAGGATACCACTGCTATGGAGCAGACTCCCCATCCACATAAAACAAACTTTAGCCCTGTCCATTTTCAAGTGCAGCTTTATTCTTTAGATGGGAAACAGAAAGTTTACCCCATGACTGGCCCCTTTACTACTAATGGACAGATGCAACACCTAAATGCTTTATCCCATGCATGGGGTCACCCAATGTTTTTATGGTAAGATCCCAGGTATTCTCATTAGAGTATTATATGATTATCGACCATGGGATTGGTATGGTCAATCTATAACCAAATGGGACAGTTTATTTTGAGCACAAAAATGGAAAATGGCTAGGTATAAAATGGCCCACATGGGTAGCTAGCCTAGTACGTACCTATGAACCTATGATAATCTGGTGATCTCAGACAGATTCTGAGTAACCATTTGGTGTGTCTGCTGTTGCAGCTGTGCATCACCTAAGCTGTTAAGACTGGATAAATGCTGACATTATTTGGGGACATTTTCAAAGAGTAGAAAAACTCTTGTACCTTGCAGATATGCCATCATTTGAAGAGACAGTGCATGAAGGTTTTGGTAGGATTTGTTCTCTTCATCAGATGATGTTACTACTGCAGTCATACAGTTCATGGTGACAAGGCTGTTAGAGTAAAAAAAATCAATTGGAGAAATGATGAAGGCACTGGATATTGCTTAGAGCTCATTATTAATAAATGTTTCAGTACTGTGGCAAAGGAAAGGACAGTACCTATGGACTGACAATTTGTGGTGGTTTCCCTATTTTTTAAAAATGGAGACAGTAGAGCATGTTCATTTATGATGGGGTGACAGGCTACCTGTAAAATTTGTACAAGGTTTTCGTTGGAAAGGAGTCTTCATGTTGTGAATCAAACAGATCACTGAGGATGTGAAACAGCAGATCAACTGCTTGTGCTTTCCCAGATGGTATAAGGGTCGTAGGAGTGTTCTAGTGCCGTCTACATGTATTGTTTCGACTTCATGATATAAGGGTCGTAGGAGTGTTCTAGTGCCGTCTACATGTATTGTTTCGACTTCATGATATAAGGGTCGTAGGAGTGTTCTAGTGCCGTCTACATGTATTGTTTCGACTTCATGATATAAGGGTCGTAGGAGTGTTCTAGTGCCGTCTACATGTATTGTTTCGACTTCATGATATAAGGGTCGTAGGAGTGTTCTAGTGCCGTCTACATGTATTGTTTCGACTTCATGATATAAGGGTCGTAGGAGTGTTCTAGTGCCGTCTACATGTATTGTTTCGACTTCATGAAGGCAATGCTTTCCAGTAATACTAACCACAATAAGAGTGTCCATCTTCCAGCTTTTACCCACACTACTTCATGAAATCATCTATGTGCAAGTCCTACGCAACATTAATAAGCCTGGAATATTCATTATGTTCAACGTGGATTTTAAAAAGCACACTGTCTTAATTGCTTTTTACTATGATACAGGTACAGCATATCTTATTCTTGGTGTACTGCGTGGTTCGATTTTGGTTTCCATTGTATTCAAATTATTCACCAACCACCTAACTGTAAACGTTTGTACTCTCCATTCTACCTTCTATTCACTTCTCCATTTTCCATGATCCACTTTAACTAATAAACAGACTTAGATGAAGGCTTAAGTGATGAATGATTGTTATTCACCAAAAGTAATTTAAATTTAATAGTTAATTCTGCCAAACTCAGTCTATGATTTTCCCTGTCTGTAACAGCTTGCAAATTGAAACTAAGCTAAACATCATAAATATAAGAATGGCTTCCATAGCCATATCTGAATACTCAAATATCTGTGTGTATGAGTTGACCAACACTGACTATACATTAGCTCATGGAAGTAATTACTCTTAAAGTTCTTACAAATTCAGTTTGATATATAAAAATCACAACAATCACAAATCAGAAGCTCACACTTGCATCAGCAAAAGCACCTTTGTCTGCCTCTTTGAGTGTTCTCAGCTGTTATTTCCTTTGTTCTGTGTATAATACCACAGTCCTAAAACTATTTTAGAAAGACTTTGTCTGTCCTTGCAGAGAATCCCTGTCTGTCTTTTCAAAAGTCAAATTGTCTCCCAGTGCTGGAAAGGGTTTTTTTTTCTCTTGTGTACTATTTCAATTGTTCCATGTAAACTATTTCCAGTCTCTTGCAATACAATGTATTTTACAGTCAGCAGTTCTATGTGGCATGGATACGTGGGCAGTGGAAGTAGAGCAGATGAAGATGTTTGAGGTGATGGAGATTAAATGCCTGAGATGAGTATTACGAAGCAAAAAATAAGGACTTCTGAGCAGAAGCCAAAACAGCCCCAGTTGCAGAGAAGGTCAAGGAGAACAATTACTGTGGTTTGAACACATGTGCAGGAAAGCTGAAGGCAGGGTGGTAAAGAAGGTTTGGGCAAAACAGAAAGAAGGCGGGAAAATAGAGTTGCTGATGCTCATCATGTCCAACTGAATAATCACTTAGTTTGTAGCACCCACCAATCAAATTAGATGTTTCATAGGATCATAGAATCATAGGAGGTTACTAGGCTAATGGCCCTTACAAGCCTATCCAATTCAACCCATGTTCCTAATGGTGTCTGGTTCAAGCAGACACTAAAATCAGCACCTATTGCCCCTGTCCAAGAGGGACAACACCAAGAAAAAGGTTTAATATCTTAAGTTCTTCTCTCTTTAATAACCTAACACCAGATCTCAGAAATATCTGTCATCTGACAATGTAAGAAACAAGTCTTTAGTTACCTGAAGGACATGTCCTTGTGCAAGTGCTTTGATGACCCATGGGCTAGAGTAAAAGCTCATATGTGTACATCTGATTCCTTCTCTTTACAGGATGTTTTCATATAGCTCTACTGCAAGTCATTGCTTTATCTAATACTCTTTCATTGCTTTTGACTTGTTCCCTATGATCCTGTCCTGCCTTCTCCCAGTTTACAGTTCTCTTACTGTTGCTTTAGTAAATATATCATCTTTGCTTGTGTGTCATGAATAACTGTTCAGTCCCTCATACTTGATAATTATGTAAAGCCATTGCTTCTGATCATGAATTATCTACTTGAGGCCAAGAGGTAAATAATATCTGGAAATAAAAGACACAAGGAAAAGCAATGGAAGTCTACAAATACTTATCCATTTTTTGCCCAGATATTTTAAATAAAAAAAAAAATCAAGAAAAAACAAGTAAACGTCTATTAAACAGGTTAAAAAATGTTGGCATATCAGCACAATCGTGACCTCTGGTGACAGGCAATAGTGGTACCGCTTGTTTATGGAGGGTGAATTGGGTATGAAGGGGCAGGAACTTTCTTCAGATCCCAACAATTTTAGATAAATCAGACTTAATTGTATTAAATGTAAAATCATGGGCAGTGTTAGAATGGAGCTTACCTAAAATGACAGATGGGTCTTGCTGTTGTTAGTCGTGGAGCACTGTGGGTTTGTTAATGCTTTTCTTTGCACATCCAGGCATTCTTTGAAGAAGTTACATCGATACCTGACATTAAGGATCAACAGTGTGTACCTTGTTAATGCTGTTACTAGTACTCGACTTAAAGCAATAAGTGAAAAAAGAAATGTCAATCTGCACCTAATTTACTGAGTCAAACACTGGGTAATCAAGAGAGCATCCCAAGTCACAGTAAGAGGACTACTTGTCTATCTCAATGACATTACCAATAGAAACCCAAAGGACACTCTGTTAGGACCATTTCTTTGGGCTGTCATTCACAGATGTAAAAGCAGAAAGTGGGTTTAGGGTGACACTGAATTTTGCTGATTGCAAAATTGGTAACATGATTCCTTCAGTGAAGAATGCCAAAGTTGGACAATATGGTCTACAAAATGTCTGCCTCATGCAACAAAAATTACCTGAGCTTTAGTGCCAGTAAAGCTAGCATAAGGAGATTTGGCAAAAGTATGATATAAATTACAAAATAAATGATTAGGCCATAAAAAAAAATCAAATGATGATAAAAGACCTAGGGACAGTAGTAGATGACAACTTAAACTATGAATAATTTGTTTCTATCCTAGTCAGAAAAGCATATTCTGTAGCTCATGTACTTCTGAACCGCATTTCAAGTCACTACAGGGACATCACTGTATGACATGTATCAAACTCTGTCAACCATAACCGAGAGGAGAGCTCCATTTTGTAAGTTCAAACAAGCCATCAGAAACAACTTGAAAAGGTAAAATGTTTTCTTCATAGAAAAGTCATGTACCTGGATAACATGAACCATTCAAAAATGCCTGATAAGGTGTCATTCTATCCTTCTTCTTACTGGTGGTCGCCCCCCCAAACCACTTTTCTTATGTGTGCTAACCTTAATCCTAACCCTCCCATTACACCTGCACCTAAGTGTAAACTTACACATTATATTACTAAAAACTTTTTCTTAACTGTAACACTAATCAAAACAGGAGGACACATAATACACACAATGAAAAACAGGCACAACACTAAATCTATCCCCTTGCTTAACCCCAACCCATGAACACTCACATATGCACAGACTGTTGCACATTCTCACAAACACCTCTTCTTCGGTTAAACATTAATTTTCCTGCACACTTCTGCACACCTACACTGTATAAAGCCTGAGTTCAACAAAATGTGGTTCCCACAAATGTGCTGTCATGCATTTTTGCTGTTGAACAATTTTTGTCACTATTTTGTGCGTTGTTCTATTTGTTTTATTAACCAAATGAATGACAACATATGCATATGAGGACATTCTAATCACCAATGAGATTTATTGAAGGAAAAAACACATCTAACAATATCATCTGTCATTACCATTACTGAAAATAAAAAAAAATGTAAAAGTAGATAATACAAATGTTAACAAATGTATCATTTTTGTGATCACCAGTGAATATAAAATACTTAGCTTTTATATGCTGGGCTTCATCCACCACACACCTGGAACTTAAATAAACTAATTCCAGCATTGCACAACCATGCAGAAAGGGGAAAAGTACTGAATTATGTTCCATTCATCCTCCTGAGGCTTGATTGTAGTGTAATTCAACCAGCTCCACTACTAATTACATTTCCAACAAGCTGAACCCAATAACAAATCGCCACAGTGACCAAACCGATTGCACACACACATCTATCTACCTATTTGTCGATCTGCCTGTCTGTCTATCTGTCTATCTAATTATCTCACCATTAAATGAACTATCACTTCAGCAAATACAAAAAGAATGACCTTTTTAGGTAAAATTTCAAAGATTAAAACACAACTCCTGCAAATTATGTTTACCAGCTATGATGTTATTATTAATAATAATCATAATGAATACTAGTAACACTAATAACAATAATAGTATTTGTTAACCAGGTAGCCCACCGGGCATATTGTCCCATTTCAGGGGTGACCCAGGAGCAATGTCTGGTTAAGTGACTTGCTCAGGGTCACACAGATGGCACACAAGGACCAAGGAAATCAAATCCTGTACCAAACAAAGTGCAGCTCCCAACCTTAACTCCTGTGCCAACTGCCAGGGGTCACAGATTCCAAGAAGTTCATCTTGAGAACAGAGATCAAGATGTGAATCTTGGAATCCATGTCAAGAACACATAATGAGTTCGATTTGGTGAGACGCAATCATAAGTCTTTGTAGAGTACGGAGTTCTATCTACTCCATGTACTATCAGTCACAAAAGAAAAAAAAAACAGACAGTGTTTTGCCAGTTTTGAAAATGAGTAAAGTACTTAGCAAGTGCTGTCACATAGACAGCAAATGTATATACAAGTGGAAAAAAGGTCAGAGGCGGTTTATTTATTTAAATAAGTTACTTACAGACTGATGTATGCAAACTTCTCAGAAGAAAAAGAATATGAGGTAAGATATTTAGGGACAGTTGAGAGTGAAATAACATCCCTTTCATGAGACCTGACCGTAACAGCACTTAAGTGGTATGTAACAATTGTTACATACCTCTGAAAGTGGTGTAATGGTCAGGTCTCGGACCACAGAAGTGCTTTACAGGTTTGTGTTTTTTTCCAATTTTGGAGTGTAGTCATAGTGGTCCATGTACTATAAGAGAAGTAACACAAACACTGCAAGTCTTCAGCTCTCTGATGCAGATGTACTCTCAGCATTTTCTGCCTTCTAAAATCCAATTTCAGTCTTTTCATCAGTTCCTCATACATCTCAGTAACTCAGTTTTGTACAAACACTGAAATAAATGCCAAAGTTTCACAGAGAAACTCAAACTCTTGCTGCAATTTCTGGGTTGGTATCTAATTTGTAGCCTGCCCCTAGTTTTAGTTTTATTAACCTTAAAACACAAAATTGTACCAATTTTTGCTAATAAATAAATAAGAAGAATATTCAGGTCCTGCTCAGGCCTTGATACCAAAGCATCCTCCACAAACAAAGATATTTTGGATGGCGTTCATAATCCTGCCCTCCAATTTCAAGTAGCATTGATCCGTGAAGAGCTGCACTATGTCACTATGTAATCCTGCCCTCCAATTAAAAGTAGCATTGATCCGTGAAGAGCTGCACTACGTCATTATGTAATCCTGCCCTCCAATTAAAAGTAGCATCGATCCGTGAAGAGCTGCACTACGTCATTATGTAATCCTGCCCTCCAATTAAAAGTAGCATTGATCCGTGAAGAGCTGCACTACGTCATTATGTAATCCTGCCCTCCAATTTCAAGTAGCATTGATCCGTGAAGAGCTGCACTACGTCATTATGTAATCCTGCCCTCCAATTTCAAGTAGCATTGATCCGTGAAGAGCTGCACTACGTCATTATGTAATCCTGCCCTCCAATTAAAAGTAGCATTGATCCGTGAAGAGCTGCACTACGTCATTATGTAATCCTGCCCTCCAATTTCAAGTAGCATTGATCCGTGAAGAGCTGCACTACGTCATTATGTAATCCTGCTCTCCAATTAAAAGTAGCATCGATCCGTGAAGAGCTGCACTACGTCATTATGTAATCCTGCCCTCCAATTAAAAGTAGCATAGATCCGTGAAGAGCTGCACTACGTCATTATGTAATCCTGCCCTCCGATTTCAAGTAGCATCGATCCGTGAAGAGCTGCACTACGTCATTATGTAATCCTGCCCTCCGATTTCAAGTAGCATCGATCCGTGAAGAGCTGCACTACGTCATTATGTAATCCTGCCCTCCAATTTCAAGTAGCATCGATCCGTGAAGAGCTGCACTACGTCATTATGTAATCCTGCCCTCCAATTAAAAGTAGCATCGATCCGTGAAGAGCTGCACTACGTCATTATGTAATCCTGCCCTCCAATTAAAAGTAGCATCAATCCGTGAAGAGCTGCACTATGTCGTTATGTAATCCTGCCCTCCAATTTCAAGTAGCATTGATCCGTGAAGAGCTGCACTATGTCGTTATGTAATCCTGCCCTCCAATTAAAAGTAGCATCGATCCGTGAAGAGCTGCACTACGTCATTATGTAATCCTGCCCTCCAATTAAAAGTAGCATCGATCCGTGAAGAGCTGCACTACGTCATTATGTAATCCTGCCCTCCAATTTCAAGTAGCATTGATCCGTGAAGAGCTGCACTATGTCGTTATGTAATCCTGCCCTCCAATTAAAAGTAGCATCGATCCGTGAAGAGCTGCACTACGTCATTATGTAATCCTGCCCTCCGATTTCAAGTAGCATTGATCCGTGAAGAGCTGCACTACGTCATTATGTAATCCTGCCCTCCAATTAAAAGTAGCATTGATCCGTGAAGAGCTGCACTACGTCATTATGTAATCCTGCCCTCCAATTAAAAGTAGCATCGATCCGTGAAGAGCTGCACTACGTCATTATGTAATCCTGCCCTCCAATTAAAAGTAGCATCGATCCGTGAATAGCTGCACTACGTCATTATGTAATCCTGCCCTCCAATTTCAAGTAGCATTGATCCGTGAAGAGCTGCACTACGTCATTATGTAATCCTGCCCTCCAATTAAAAGTAGCATTGATCTGTGAAGAGCTGCACTACGTCATTATGTAATCCTGCCCTCCAATTAAAAGTAGCATTGATCCGTGAAGAGCTGCACTACGTCATTATGTAATCCTGCCCTCCAATTTCAAGTAGCATCGATCCGTGAAGAGCTGCACTACGTCATTATGTAATCCTGCCCTCCAATTAAAAGTAGCATCGATCCGTGAAGAGCTGCACTACGTCATTATGTAATCCTGCCCTCCAATTAAAAGTAGCATTGATCCGTGAAGAGCTGCACTACGTCACTATGTAAATAAGGTCAGCATCAGTCTTTCACAATGACTATGGAAAAAAGGAAGACTTTGGTTAACTACATCTCCCTGCAGCAAACGTGTAAAGTATTTAAGGCATAACCGTTAGGGGATTCATTTACTAGGGCAAGGCACCTTACATGTTGACATATGACTAAGATTCAAAGAAATGAACATGCGAATGCTTCACCTGCATGCAACACGCTTAAAGGACACTGAACTTACATTAGTAACAACCAATTTACCGCAGGAATACTGGAGTTAGGGTGAAATGAACTAGCTGACCTGAAGGGAAAAATGTAAGATTATCGATTTCACTTCAGGAAATGTTTGTATTTTTTTTTACATTTTGTGCTTGTGCAAACTACTGAAGGGATCACTGGGGAAGTGTTTCATTTTGGTTTCATCGAAGTGTTCATGCATACTTGGTCACACTACTGAAAGGATAGCTGGGGAAATGGTTTCATTTTAGTGCTTGTGTATACCTGGACAACCTGCTGAAGGGATCACTAGGGAAATAATTCATTTCGGTGTCATCGAAGTGCTTGTGCATACTTAGACAAACTACTGAAGGGATGTATTCATCCATCCAGCCATCCATCCATCCGTCCATCCATCCATCCATCCATCCGTCCATCCATCCATCCATCCACCCGTCCATCCGTCCATCCATCCATCCATCCATCCATCCATCCATCCATCCATCCGTCCATCCATCCATCCATCCATCCATCCGTCCATCCATCCATCCATCCATCCATCCATCCATCCATCCATCCAGCCATCCATCCGTCCATCCATCCGTCCATCCGTCCATCCATCCATCCATCCATCCATCCGTCCATCCGTCCATCCATCCATCCATCCATCCATCCATCCATCCATCCACAACCCCTTTTCCCATTTTTGCACAATGAGGTATCACTTCAACAGTGAATCATCTAGAGCCAAGGTTAACACTGTCAGATTTATGTGATCACTGTGGAAATAATTAATTTTAGTGTCATTGAATTGCTTGTGCATAAATGGAGAAAGTACTGAAAGGATCACTGGGGAAATAATTCACTTTGCTTATGTAACTGCTTGTGCATACAAGGTTCATGTAGTCGATCCAAAACATACAGCAATGCAGTTAAGAAGGGATGTGCGCTTGTGCACTTCGCATGCTTATCAAACTGTGAATCGCAAGAATACTTCATTAGCATATGCTGCTTTACATAATTTCTGATTTGCATCTCATTATACTTTATTTTCTTACACTCATTCACAGGCATCGCACATTAACATAAATGGACTCTATGAACTGTTAGCTTGCTATGCTCACTCGAAGGCATTGCAAATAATCTTACCATGTTCGCTCAATAACTATGAATACCACCCTTTCACTTCCTCCACCCCAGCCTCATACCTTCTTTTATTAAATTTATATTGTTTTGTTGACATCAGTACCAAGTGTAGTATAAAAAGAATAGACAAATTTAAATTTTAAAAGTATGAAAACTCTGGAACTGTCTGAAACAGTTAAAATTTCATGGTTGCCACTTCTTTATAATGAACACAGTAAGGCACAGGCAATTAAACATCATGCTGACCCTTTCTTCAAAGCTTGCATATCCAACAATGGGGCACCATAGATCAAAAAACGCATAGAAGGGTCTAGTGGTGTGCATCTCAAACAGTAAGCCTGATCAGCTGCATATCTTTACCAATTAGTGATATAGTTACACAAATATTGATGCACTCGCTGCCATCTCAGCTTTATATTTTTCCTTTAACACACATTTGACATAATCTTTCAAGAATATCAACATATTAGCATATTACTACACTGAAATAATTATAGATGACATTTATAAAATAGCAAATGATTTGTAAAGGCATCAAACAATGGTAGTTGGAGCAAGCAGACATGAATATAAACTTTCCATGAAGTCATGGTATCCCATCTCTAATAAACTTGTTTTTTGAATACCAAAGCTACTTTTTTCCCTCATTCCAACATTCTATTTTTAAAAACAGAAAACTGCTCCTGTTCCCCTGCGTGTATATATGGCTTTCTACGTTAAGAACCATTGTCCGCCACCCTATCGATGCTTTGTTATACTGCCTTTTGACTCACCTGCCCAACTTACATGGACAGCCAACGTGTATCTTCTCACATAGTATCCTTCATAGCTTCATTTGAGTCTGTTAAAGTTTTTATCCCTTATAAGAAAAACAATCCGAACAGGAACAGTATACAGCACTACAATTTTCAGCTTCATTAACTGATATTCAGGTATTGTCTCTAGAAACCTTTCTTGTTTGCTCTTTGATTAGAAAACCAATTTTCAGAAAAAAACATTTTCTCATATTTTATTAATTTTGCAGATCTCAAAAGCAATCTGAAAAGATGATTTTTAACACCTAAATCTAAAGTGACATCAGAGTATAACAAGGTTGATGCAAAACAAGGTGGCATGTGGGCACTTTTTTCCATAGATTCTAAAGGACTAACATTGCTTTTTTGTTCAATTAAAAAGGTTTCAGTCACAGAAGAGAACAGGGGAAACAACTTTCATGACCACGCTATCTCATTTTAATGTACATTGTATAGATTCATAGAATAATGCATATTAACTGAGCATGAATATTTTTGGCTCCTTGACACAGGACACATTGTTTATAGAATAATTCATATAAATTGAACATTGTGCCCCTTGACATAGGACACATTGTACTCTCTGTATAGAATTTGAGGGTAAACTTCTATGCATCTTACATGAAAGAGAGGGTACCTCTACCTGAATCTAAACACAAGAATTGCAAGGTTACACTGTAGAAGACAGACTAACAGCAAACAAAACAGAAATACATGGTAAAGTAAAATGTGAACCTCATAAAGCAAAAATTGTTTAATTAGATAGTGCAGTAATAGTTTGTAGTAAAGCAGAAAGAAATGGAGGGGAAGAGAAATAATCCAACTGCAAGGAAAAAGGAGTCACAGACATTAAGTAACAGAGGAATAGCATGACAGAAGACACTTGGTAACAGAGTTGTAGGATGAAAGAAGAAAAGAGGCACAAGAGAGAATATACTTAGTAATGGAGGTGTAGCATTAGAGAACACACTTAGTAACAAAGGTGTAGCATGTCAGAAGACACTTAGTAACAGAGATGTAGCATGAGAAAAGATAGTAGCAGAATTATTGCATGTCTGAAGACATTTAAGTAACAGAGATATAGCAAGAGAGAAGATACTGAGTAACAGAGGTGCAGCATGTCAGATGGTGCTTAGTAACAGAGGTGTAACATCAGAGAAGACATTTAGCAACAAGGGTATAGAACGACAAAAGATACTTAGTTACAACTGTGTAGCATGAGAGAAAATACATAGCAATACAGATGTAAAATACAAAAGACACTTAGTAACAATGATATAGAATTAGAGAAGATACAGTAACAAAGGTGTAGCGTGTGAGAAGATATTTAGGAACAGGCATAGCATAAGAAAAGACAGTAATAGAGGTGTAGAATCAGAGAAGACATTTAGTAACAGTGGTACAGAATGAGAGAAGATAGTAATAGAGTTGTAGTATGACAGAAAATAGTAACAGGGGTGTAATATGAGAGAAAGCATTTATTGGCAGTGATACAGAATGAGAGAAGACACTTAGTAACAAAGCATGAGAAAAGACATTTAGTAACAGAGATGTAGTATGACAGAAGATACTTAATAACAGAGGTGTAACATGAGAGAAAACACTTAGTAACATAGGTGTAGCATGAGATAAGATACTTAGTAGAAGACGTAGCATGAGAGAAGACACTTAATAACAGCGGTGTAGCATGAGATAAGATACTTAGTAGCAGACATGTAGCATGAGATAAGATACTTAGTAACAGAGGTGTAGTATGAGATAAGATACTTAGTAGCAGACATGTAGCATGAGAGAAGATACTTAGTAACAGAGGTGTAGCATGAGATAAGATACTTAGTAGCAGACATCTAGCATGAGAGAAGATACTTAGTAACAGAGGTGTAGCATGAGATAAGATACTTAGTAGCAGACATGTAGCACAAGAGAAGATACTTAGTAACAGAGGTGTGGTATGAGATAAGATACTTAGTAGCAGACATGTAGCACGAGAGAAGATACTTAGTAACAGAGGTGTAGTATGAGATAAGATACTTAGTAGCAGACATGTAGCATGAGAAAAGACACTAGTAACAGAGGTGTGGTATGAGATAAGATACTTAGTAGCAGACATGTAGCACGAGAGAAGATACTTAGTAACAGAGGTGTAACATGAGATAAGATACTTAGTAGCAGATGTAGCATAACAGAAGACACTTAGTAACAGAGGTGTAGCATGAGATAAGATATTTACTAGCAGACATGTAGTATGACAGAAGACAGTAATGGAGATGTATAGCAAGTTCTTTATGAATTCAACACTATTTTTGCTGCTTATTATGGTACCAGGAGGATTATTTCTAATATGAGTAATATGGTTAGAAAAGTGACCGTGTAGGTTGCTGGTGTACTCATTATATAGAACAATCATAATGTTTTTCATATCATAAAATACATAGTTTTATCAAATAAAACATCATTTTACATGGTAAAAGACACATTGGATTCTAATGAAAATCGTTGACTACAGCAGTTCTGTATTTCTGACTACCCTTACATTTTGTCATATATGAGTGGAATCTACAATGCCTGCTTAAAACATGCATATTTAGAATGAAATATAGTTTTCATTTACTATAAGTAATCAATATTTTAATTGACGTTTGTTTTGCCTGAATCTCCAGACTTCATTTGTAATTTTGCTTACTACTTAAATACACTATAACACAATATGTATGCGTTCCTAGCATTTGATGATTACAAGCTGACAAAACACAGGAGAAAATTATAACAAAAACATTTAGGGCATCACTTCATTCATGATCAGTATAAATGAATGTGCTAGATTAATTTTAAATTATGTGCCATATATTATAATTTAATGAAAACTTGTTAAAGTAATATAAATGGCTATACTTGAACATTTGTTTCATGTTTCAGAAAAATGATGTTATTTGTACAGCTCAATTCTTATACATCTGTAAAAATTAGAATTTCCTTACATGTTACTCTGAGTTTGTGAAGACGTTTTGGTAAAACATGATATACACTAATGGGCTTCTCCTCAGATTGCTACTTTTCTTTCTCTGAAGCCATCGTCACATGCTTGAGAAGTTGCTTCTGTGTGTCTTTACCAAACAGCTATGATGTCTCCCTGAAGAAGGTGGTGTTCTTTACCAAAGGCATGTTGCCTTTACCTTCTCAGTGGTTCAGATAAAATATATGAACAAATCCCTTCATTTTCTGACTTATGAACCAAAGAATTTATTTTATACATTTATACTGTAGTGGTGCTGTGGTAGCGTTGTCGCCTCACAGCAAGCCGTTGTCCCATTCAATTCTCAGCTAGAGCGTCTTCTGTGGGGAGGCATGTGTGAATGGGCGTACCTTCCTTGAAGGTTGTGCGTCAGGGCTGGTAACTCGGCACGTAAAAATTCACTACCAAACATTAGCGGACCGGAGTTCTGCTGTGGCGACCCCTAACTGGGATAAGCCGAAACACACAACATACTGCTGCACTATAATAGTTTTGTTCGCACTGATACAAATGCCACAATGTGATCTTACAATTGTCTGAAACAGAAGTAGGTAATTTACCATATTGCTGATGTTTGTTGCTTGTTGACTATATCAAATAAAAATGGGTGATGCAAACTAAAGTTCTCAAAGTGGAATTTCATAAAGCTGTATATTTCACACTAAAGACATTGTGATATGTCTAACCAGCTTGGAGAGAAAAGTGAAAAGTGAAATTGATGCCTGCACTGCCTGTACGGAAAATGCATGTTTAAAATGATCAAACAGGTTTGCTCTTTAATGGCTAATATGTCAGTGCTGTAATAAATCTGTCATGGACAGAGTGTGGAAGTGCATAATGACTGTTGTTTTGAATGAATTTATTTGTTAAATGGCTGAAGGAAATTCATCACAACTGATTAATGAACTAAACAGTAATTACCCATGTTGAGGCTTAATCTATTTAAGCAGTGGACTAGCATTCTTTACAACTGTCAATCCACATTTAATGCTTATTATTTTGAGATTTTAACGTTTCTTTATAAGCAGATAAACTCAGCTAATTTACTTACAAGATTGCTGTTGACTAAGATACAACTATAGAGCTGTTATGAAACTGTTGAGACTTCATGAAGTTTTGCAAAACAGAAAATGCAATTTTTGGTGAAATCATCTTTAGCTCACTGTAATGCCTATTTAAAATAGCTGCAATATGATACGATTAAAATGGGTCTTATTTAGCCATGGTTGGTTTAACATTATCAAAAGAGGTGAATGGCCTAGACACTTTAACTTAGTGTTGTCACATATCTCTTAATATGTCCTGTGTTCCTGTGTGATGGATACTCATTACCAGTCTTAAAGTTAATTATGAAAGGTGGAGCAATGCAGTTTAAAATGCATCTTGACAGTGCAAAATCTGATTACATTTATTGACCTTGAATGAGTCATTTGACTTTCAAGTACTTCAGTTATTCATAGATGAACAGGTAGGAAAAATAAGAACCCACTGAAAAACGAGATGTTGCATCTCAGTTTGACTGTCATGAACAAGTATAAGAAAAAATAAAAAAACAGCAATATGTCAACACACTCAAGCAACACTTTGCTCAGTTGTTATGTTCTTCACGTCTTTTTTTTCTTTCAAAGAATATGATGTTCATGAAATGTGAGAGAGAGCACCTTCTAAACATCATTTAAACAAGTATGCTACAATCACGTAATGTCAGACCCACTTATACAGTACATGGCCTTCTAGAAGTCATATAACATGTTTTTTATTCAAAGCAGTATTGAATAATTGCTTATAGCATAATAAATTGTCAAAGTGTTGCTTTTTTGCATTATAAACAATTGCATGTGACATTATTTCTTAACAGCTTTGCATTTTTTTGAGAATTCTGATTGATGCACTGTAACTTCATAACCCTTTTTTGCAGGGAATACAACATGTTCTAGTGTTTTATTAAAGTAATTCCAGTGTTAATGAACTGTAAATAATTTAAGTACCTTGAATTGCTGACAGTCACTTAGTGCAGAACTTTGTAGATTTTCATCGAATACAGTTGCTTATGCCGTTTCCTTTCTCTCCTCCTTTTTCTCCACATTAACCTGTTATGTATCTTCTTAAAAGTGCCAATAAATGGTAAGTTACCTGGATACACTGTAGGGAAGGAGGCTTGTGTGCTTTATGTATAGAGATGGGTGTTTTGTTTTTTTTTTGGCTCTCTGATTGTGTTGTGTGTTGCCTTGCATGTCACTTGACATATAGCATTTCATGCCCAATGTGACAGTATGTGGCCTCATGTTAAACCACTGGCGACTGTGGCATGCTTTGATTTGGTTATAACACTTCCTTTGAGTGGATTACCCTTTGCATTTATAATCCCATGTTTTTGTTTTGATAATATTGGCTTGTACCAGACGCAATGTTCTCTCCATATGTCCACTATTATGAGTCATTCCTTTGTGCAATTTGCTTGCTCATAAACATGCACATAATCATTTTGGATGTTATGTGAACTGACTATGAATGTGCTTCTTACAAATGCATTAATCACTTTAAGTTGATAATCCTATGAAAACAAAGCTTTGGAAACCTAGCTTTTTTTTTTCTAAGAAGATGTTGCAATTGAATGTAGCATGGTTGATTGAAAAGCCTGTTTGCTGAAACTGGGTAACTTTTTTCATGATTTGTTCATTCTGGAATTATTTTCTTTAGTACATGTACAGAAGGTATACCATCCTGTTGCAAAAGAATGAACAAATTACTTGGAAAAAGTTTTCCGCCATCATAGAATGTGCTTTGGATCATCTTTCCCTAAGTCTTTGCAATTCCGTATGGATATTCATTTGCATTACCATATGTATAGTAACCATATCAGCATTACTTTATTACTACTGCGACTCGTTAGATGTAGCAAGATTATCATCAGCAACAAATATTTTTTATTTAATGATCATTCATTTGCTGTGATATTCATGGCATTTTTACAGTTGCTTTGTAATTTTAAAACATATTCATATGTGCTTGTTATTTCTACATATCACATCAGTCTAGTTGGGATAACAGCATCTAAATATTACATTTTTCGGTAATGAGATAAAGGGATCATTGAAAAGTTATGTACAATATGCAAAAACATTTCTCCAACTCTTAGTTAGCACTACCATTTTAAAGGAAATATCTTACTTGCTAGGTCATTTGCTGCTGTTCAGTGCTACAGACACGTATTTCCAAATGACTGCCCTTTTTGATGCCCTAGAAGTGCAATGTATTTATAACCACAATCAAAAATGTCAGTGCTAAATATGATACTCTATTTAAAAGTAGAGTTAATAATATAAGCACATGTTAATAGCTATGTCAACTTTCAATCAAGCTTCATCTGAGAGCATAGCACTTATACTGCTGATTCTGGCAATATTTTTTATGTTTGATTCCTTGAAAGGAAATGTCCCCCTTTTGGTCATTTTTGGTGACCATGGATATCAGAGAGAGAGAGAGACAGACTGAATGCAAGACATTTTAAGACCACTTTTATTACTAGAGTCATCTGAGAAAAAAAATGATGCTATTGATTCTTTTTCTAGCACACTCTGTCTCCTCTTCCTTCATCTCTAACAGAAATCTCGAGCTATTGCTGCTAAAGACAGGGAGCTATTAAACTCCATGGTTTTCATAGTCAGGTGTGACCACCATGACACACCAATACTGACATTATTTTTTCTGTAAGGCTGATTGGTGTGTCATGGCCATGTGGTACAACATTACTTGTTATCATCTGGTGATGCTTTGCACACATCAGCTCATTAACAAATTTGCTCTTCATAGGTTCATAGATTAGTACTAGGCTAACTGCCCTTGTGGGCCAATTACCCCATGCGTGTTTATATTTTCTTCCATTGTATTTAGCATTACGGCTAGAAACAATCATGTATCTGTTGGGCAGAATCAACTCTCTTGAGATGAGTAATTCAGAGGTAGGGCAGAAAAGAATTGTTAAGTTATGTTATAATGATTGTTTGCACTGCATGTTGGAAGCAATAGAAGTGATTTCTAACAAAATCTGCACACGGGACCTTATTTCTCATGCACCTGACTCTCAGCATGGCTGAGTTATCAGTTGTGGATAATAGTTTGCATCATAATAAGAAACAGTTAATGTTAGTGTATTAACAACTGTACTTAAACACTGTACCTGCCAAAAGAATGATTTACAGCTGTTGAGTTTATTAATGATTGAAAGCATCAAAAAGGGCAGTAATCGCTATCTAAAAAAAACAGCTAGAGACCTAACAAGTGAGTGTTTTCCTTCCTTTCTAGGGACAGATCTCCAGCACGATGTTTTCATTACCATCAAGTCCACTGAGATGCAACATCTGATTCTCTGGGGGATCCTTTCTGGGGAATTTGCTAGAATGTAATAAACCCCTGTATGAAAGTATGGTTCAGTGAAATACTCAGCATAATAGTAAAAGTTTGACTTGTGTAGATTCATGCCATTGTATTCCTTTCTGTTATTATATATTATTTTAAACCCCATTTGAATTTGGTTCCAAGTCAGTCCCACCATTCCACTTAAAGAATGTATCTTAAAATCGCTCAAAATTCTGAAACAAAGCTTTGCATTCAAAACAAAGGCATATTCTAAATCACAAATGTTCCCACTGACATGATCTTAGCTTCATAGATTTTGTTTAGAAGTATACAGCCTACTGGTTATTGTGAATCGTACATTACATCATTGCTTTTCAGAATTTCCTGTTACTCACAAAAATCATTCAGAGGTAGCTAACACCATGATGTAGAGACATAAAGCACTGACTGTGATGCAGGAAGCCCTGAGGTGATTATCAGCTTAGGCATCTGAGGCTCTGGCAGGGGTGATTTGGCAGGGTCATCCTGGGAGGAGAGGAGGGAGGGGCACAAGGGAGATTGGGCAATGTCACCTTAGGAGGAGACAAGGGAGGGGGACAGGAGTTTGACTGGGCCACCCAGGCAGGAGATGAGGGAGGGGCAGAGGGGAGATTGGACAGGACTGCCCTCGGAGGAGACGAGAGAGGGGTGCAGGGGAGATTGGGCAGGACTGCCCTTGGAGGACACGAGGGAGGGGCACATGGGAGATTGGACAGGACTGCCCTCGGAGGAGGTGAGGGAGGGGTGCAGGGGAGATTGGGCAGGGCCTCCCTGGGAGGAGACAAGGGAGGGATTTAGGGGAGATTGGGCAGGGCCACCCTGGGAGGAGAGGAGGGAGGGTTGCAGGGGAAATTGGACAGGGCAAGCCTGAGATGTGTGGTGGTAGGTTTAAATTTGTACAAGGAGGAACCATTCTAGGAGCCTATGCCAAAGTAAGTGTTTGAGAGGTAAGCATATCTTTAGCCTCATTGCTACCATCTACCTTTTTAAATCTGCGGCCACTGCACCTAAAGTTTCTGCTGTACCATATAAATTAAACAAAGATGGTCACTCATTAGTAACTATGTAGGTGTGACATGTTTCAGCTGTCAAACCTGCATGAAATTGTTTAGAAAGTAACGTTTCAGTCTAATATCATAAGTTAATGCTTTAGTCCACAACTATTTAGAAAAGCTAGATAGTTTGCTTACATAATATGAACAGAAGACTGGATTATTCAGTGCTATAGGTATAACTAGTGACATATACAGCTGTAACATGACTGCTTTAGCAGTGTTACTAATTGTTTTAGTGTCAACTGAGTTACTCTGCAAGCCCATTTTCAGTGGAGGCCCAGGGGAAAAAAGTCCACAAAAAACTTAACATTACACAATATGAACTAAACACAATACAGAGTATTTACAGTGCACAATACTAAACACAATATAGAGTATTTACAGTGCACAGTACTAAACACAATACAGTGTATTTACAGTGCACAGTACTAAACATAATACAGAGTATTTACAGTGCACAATACTAAAGACAATACAGAGTATTTACAGTGCACAGTACTAAAGACAATACAGAGTATTTACAGTGCACAGTACTAAAGACAATACAGAGTATTTACAGTGCACAATACTAAAGACAATACAGAGTATTTACAGTGCACAATACTAAACACAATACAGAGTATTTACAGTGCACAATACTAAAGACAATACAGAGTATTTACAGTGCACAGCACTAAAGACAATACAGAGTATTTACAGTGCACAGTACTAAAGACAATACAGAGTATTTACAGTGCACACTACTAAACACAATACAGAGTATTCACAGTGCACAGTACTAAACACAATACAGAGTAATTACAGTGCACAATACTAAACACAATACAGAGTATTTACAGTGCAGAGTACATGAAATTATACAGTACACATAGATCATTGCAAGGAATACAAAACACATAGGAGGGCTGCAGGTGAGCCATTTACAGTCACTTCTTAAAAAAAAGAAATGAAATTCAAGATATAAACACTTAAGCTGACAAAAAATCCTGAAGAAAGCTGTGACCTTACGAAGTATTTTGGTCAAATTGATAGTCATATAGTTTCCATGGAAAAGATGGAAACAGGAAGAGACATCTTCGATTCTTGTGAGTCTGGATCCTCGTTATGTGATTTCACGAACAATGATCACAGTCATGTACCCAGTGATTACAATGTCTTACATAAAGAGAGTCATAAAATACCTGGATTCGCTGGCAGAAATGAGATCAATGTGGAAGAAAGGTAGCCAGACAGTTCCAATAGTAGTAGGAATAATGATTGCCATTAAAAAGAGTTTGTAATCATGTTTAGATATGCTACCAATACATGTATCTCGATATGAATTGCAGAAGGAGTCAGGTTTGTGCATATCTCAACTAACATCAAAGAGTGAAACAATATTAATTTCATGAACTTTAATCACACACTGACTTAGGAATGGGATCCATTCCCATCATGGTAAGTAAAAATCTAAGCATTTCGAGAATCTAAACTGAGAGAGTCAAAATAATTAGAAAAAAACCTCAGAAAAGGTTATATCACCCATGCAAACAGTTGTCTTTCTGATCGTGATCCGGATATGTTTGTTATTCTGAAAGATATGATATGCATTTGTCTTAAGATGTTACTGTTTCATTGTGGTCTGCAGGACATTGGTCAATGGTGGCTCAGGAGCACCTGGGGCTGAGTCTTCGTCATAGTAACTATGAGACCTTACATCATGTGTAGCTGTTTCTGAGTGTGGGGCTTCCAGTGTTACTGACTTCTGATTTATGGAATGGATGAAGTCAGCCATGGGGCTCATCAGTCACAGACGTCTTCCTGCAAATCAGTGCTCTAACAATGAATCTTTTATCTTTACAAGTCTTTTGAGACTGAATACTGTTTTGTTATGTTTATGTTGATTCATTCTCTGTAGACGGCCTTATCTTATCTTATTACCGTTCCATTAAAGTTTTGTCTGTCTTGGATTTCATTGGTCTTAGCAAAATAATGATTGTAACACAAAATTAGCATGAACCCCTTTTAGAGGACTGGTTGTAACCATGTGGTCTGCTTTCTGTTAAGCACAAGTGCATAGCTGTTGTGCAGATAGACAGTGCATTGTCCATCTTTGTCTCCTTCTGTGACCTCTCAGGAATACAGTTCTTATAAAGCAGCATCTGCAGATGATTTATTTTCTCCAGAAAAGGAACTGATATATGGTCACAGTGACTCCAGCACTGCATGGAAGGACCTGTATTTCACTATACACAATACTTTAAATATTTGGGCTTCTGGTTTGACCAAATGTACTTTTCCAGCATATTTTAATGTGGTATATTTTAATCTTAGAGCATCTATTGACTATCTGAAGCAGAATATGGTATCTGCTGACCCCTGAAACAAAATTTACTGTTACAAATAAGAGTGCTCTTACCATTGTTGGAATGGGGAATCCTATTAATTTTGGTTGAATCCTATTAATGATTACTTTGTTTTTCATTAATTGTAGAATGTTATTAGAAGTGCCAATGAGACCTGCAGATTTATGGCCCAGTCACTACTCCATAAACACCACAGTATGACCGCTGCAAAGGCAAAACTGTTATCAATTTTTCAAACAGCCATTACAGTGCAAACACCTCTTTAATTTACAAGGTTGTTTACCTAACACATTTCACTCTATTGTCTCCTTAATGCAGAAAGAAAACACATCCAGTCTACTTTCTTTATAAAGAAATCAATGATTTCATCCCCTTAAACCATATTTTAGAATGTTTATCAAAGTATTGCCCTTTTTTTCTGTGATGAGGGCTAAAGTATGGCTCTACTGAATATCTGATTCTTACCAACATTTCTTCAGTTTAAATCCAAGATGAATAACAATTATCTCTTGAACACTGTGGATAGCTCTGTAAAAAGTAAATAATTAATTCTCAACTTAAGGGGGGAATTCCTTTATCCTGGGGGAGCTCCTGTTGGTTATTCATTGATATGAAATATGTGCATTACTCTATGTATCCCTTGGTGCCACGGTGCTATGGCGGTAGCATTGTTACCTCACAGCAAGAGGTTCTCCCATTCGATTATCAGCGTGGCTTGGGAGTGCCTTCTGTGTGGAGTCTGCATGTCCTCCACACAGTTGGGTAGCATTCGAAAGACATACGTACGTAAATGGGCGTCCCTTCATTGAAAGTTGGGTGTCGAGCTGGCACTTCAGCATTTCGTAAAAATCTGCTGCCAATCATTAGTGGAACGGAGTTCCACTGTGGCGACCCCTTACCGGGAAAAAGCCGAAAGACAAACAACAAAAAACAACAGCTCTATGTATCCCTTGGGTCAATTCCAGTGTAATTAGCATCACTTCAAACTATTTATTACACATATGTTTGTCTTGCTGAGACCTTTGCACTTTCATTATTCGGGATTATAAATTTAACTCTCTTCTCCATACAGTAGTACATTTATTTTATTTTTTTTCTTTGCTATTTTATATTATATGGTCATAGCTGATAAAGTAACATGGAGTCTAGTCTATATACCTCAAAATAACTAAATAAATAAACAAACAAATAAGTCAAATAAAATGTAGTTAATCAAAGTATTCATTAACAGATAAGTTTCTGTCCTATGGCCCCTTGAATATCAAAGATTTTTTTATAGGAAAACTCCAAGCCTCAGAATTCCAAATTTTGAGAACCTGCTCAAGGAGAGCTTATTTGGTCAGAAAGAATAGTCTGTTGGTCAGATGTGTTTATTAAGGCAATACCAAAGCTGACTTGGGTGTGTCATGTATATTTATGTCTGATATATATATATATATATATATATATATATATATATATATATATATATATATATATATATATATATATATATATATATATATATCATGTTATATCCCTTAACAGGAACATTCATTTATTTTATTTTTTTGTTTGTTAATTGGGTTCATGGGATCATAGGTTACTAGGCTAACAGCGCTAGAACCCTTACAAGCCTAGCCATATTTATCCCGAGTTGCCCCAATTGTCGTTTGTTACATGAGTGAAGTTCATAGAGATAAGGGTCTATGGTAGTTAATACTGACTTCCTCTGTCCAGGGAAAACATGGACGCCACTCGAGTAGTGAATTTGCAATCACCATCCATTGATCTACATTGCATATGAAGACGGTGAGGAAGGGGTTCTGTTTCACATGAACAAAGTTTGCAGATGACTGCAAACTGGGAGCCATTATTGAATCCCCAAATAATGTGGATATTCTAGAAAAGGGCCTTACAGAAACAGATGCTTGGTGCCAGAGCCATGAGCGCAAGCTTAATGCCAAGAAATGTATAGTTATCCCCTTTGGGAAAAAACATGTACCCATGAATTACCACATAGGTGGCAGTACAATAAACACTGAAAGTGTGATGAGAGACTTAGGGACACAGGTGGACAGTGGTCTCACCTTCAATAACCACATCGCCACAACAGTCAGGAAATCCTTCTATGTGGCACACCTCATCACTAAGGGCTTTTCATCCAGAAAATGAGGTCATTGTCCCACTGTACTCATCCCTCATTAGACCCATTATAGAGTACAACTCCCCATGTGGTATATACCTCAAAAGACATCTGCAACAGCTGGAAAGGCCAAAGAAATACCTCACTAAAAGAATCATAGGCCTAAAGCAGATGTCCAATGCTGACCATCTAAAAAAACTCCAGCTATACTCTGTGGCATATTCTCTACTCAGAGGCAATCTCTGCTTAACATACAACGTCATGCCAAACCCTGAGCTATTGGACATGCTCCACTTAAAGAAATCCAAATCCCTCAGAGCCACACGCTCCAGGGATCTAAACCATGTCATCACAATGAACAAAACATGCTGGAGGGATAGGTGCCTGACCCAGAGACTCCCCATGCTCTGGAATAGACTCACCATACATGTCAAGCAAAGCGCCTCCTTGGCCCTCTTCAAAAGGAACCTTGACGATTGGATGGGAGATAGGAAATTCACCCCGGGGATCACATCATTCGCCCTGCTAGACAGGGGTCCAGGGAAGTAAATATTTTGGAAAGAAATATCCAGGGAATTGTTATGGTTTGGCTTGTATAGGCCCTAGGGCTGATAGCCTAGTACCAACCTATGAACCTATTGGATGGTTGTTCCAGAGAAGTGGAAGTCTCCAGGAGAAGTATCTATATGTCCAGCATGACCTTTTTCATGTCAGAGGCTAGGTAAGATACCTGAAGTGAGTCACCCTCATGCAGTGTGATTTATAAATGTGTAGCATTTCCATCAGGGCCATGTCAGAGGCTGCCCTGTAAGCCAAGCACAGGTCACGTTTTAGCAACCCGTAGCACACAGAATATAGTGATAAGACTTTCTGTCTTTCTGCATAAGACTTGTTTTGTGTACCCTGTAATTTCTGGATGAAAAACCTCTGTGGTCTCTGCAGTTGTTGCAGTTGTCTGGTGAGGTACATGCAAAAGAGAGGACATAGATGCAGACTGAGAAACTTCTGTGATATGTGTGGTAGCACCCTAGTATAACAAACAACTGCACCCACTTTCTTTGTGCAGAGAAAGACTATTCTCTGAAATAAATACACAAAAACAGGTAGGATATTTAAGGATGTCACAGAATGTTGTAACATTCAGGCTGACAAAGCTGGCGATTTAAAACGTTATAAAGGAAAGGTAAATAGCGAAGAGGAGCCTAAGGCAATGGCAGATGTCTTAAAGCACCGGCTGGTACCTCTGTTTTTAAAGTAGTCAATCAGTGTATTCCTAAACTCTATGTACTTACCAAACTTACAAATAGTCGAGAGTCCCATAATTCATGTGCTAAGATGGAGAAAGCATGAGTGTTTATTGCAAAATGCAGAACACATTTAAATTGAACAATGGAAACCCAGTCAATGGATCTAAAGTCACAGTAAGCAGCCATGTTCTCCTTGGTGTTGAGGAAGTGACTGTCGATATAAGTAGCAGAATTAAGGTTCCTTCTCATGGTTACTGGGCTCATGGTCCATGACAAAATGAAGATCTTGGCAAAAGCTGAAGCAAACCCACTATTCCACTGGGTTCATAGGAGTAAGTGGAACTGATTTGGACACCTAGTATTAATACCCTCTGAGCATTTTCCGTGGTAGTTGTGCAGGAAATGGTCCAGTGGAAGGATTCCCAAAGACAGACCCAGGAAATAATTGCCTTTAACTTACAGTAAAGATACCCAGGCTAACTGTTCAGTTGGTGAGATTGTTTTGTGTCATCTTAACTGATTGCAACAGACACTTGTCATGGATATTGCAAAGAATGCATGTTGCCAAACAGAAAACCAATTATTTTAGTTCTCCTTATCTAAATACCTTGGTTGTCATGTAAATCCAATCTTATATTGGCGTGATATAGTTTTGCAGGAAAGGGCTATTTTTAGAATGTATGTTTACTTAAAATGATATTCCAATTACGGCAGTTTCTTTTCAGAAACCTCATAGTTCTTGCTTTGTTCACATTATTTAATTTGTAGCTCAGGTATATGTGAATGTCT